>NW_015167057.1:1255373-1271493 GCF_001447785.1 Gekko japonicus | reverse complement strand
GAGAGAGAGAGAGAGAGAGAGAGAGAGAGAGAGAGAGAGAAGAACTTTTGCTCACAAGACTCCACAGCTTAGAGGGAGCACTGCTCCACAGTATTATACCCCATTTAAGTCCTTCTCAGGCTCCACCCCCCCAAATCTCCAGGTATTTCCTGACCCCAGGCTGGCAACTCTTGGCATAGAGCAGAAGGGGCAGCCTACCATTTAGCCAAGAGGGGAGTGGTGGAAGCTTGTATGGCAGGTATGTCCAACAGGTAGATCGCGATCTACCAGTAGATTGCGGAGGGGTCAGAGGCAGATCACCAGCCCCACTTGGTCTCCTGGTTTGCTGGACAGGTGTTTGGGTTTTTTATTATTGTCTCACTAATGAGCAAGAGCGAAGTTTTAAAGATTGCGGAAGATCAGTCTGGATCAATACTTGACCTACATTTAACACAAATAACTCTGAATAAAAGTTAAAGAAATTTATTGAGACAGTTAAAGAAACTCAATAAAAAATGTTCCCAGTTCTTTCTGGATCTTCGTCTCTCTGTTGTGTTTTTGCTTATTTTGCATTATAAATGGGGGGGGGGCGTTGGAACCCAACTTTCGTGGGTTAAAATCCCACTAAACTTTGAATTTTATTTTCATGGTGGTAGATCACCGGCACTTTAGGCCGGAAAAAATAGATCACTACCTGTTCGAAGTTGGACATGCCTGTTGTATGGTGTCGCGGGTAGAGCATCAGACTAGAATATGGGAGAACCAGGTTCAAATCCTCACTCTGCCATGGATGCTCGCTGGGTGACCCTGGACCAGTCCCTCTCTGTCAGCCTAACTTGCCTCACCTGCTTGTTGTTGTTGGACAAAATAGAAAAGGGGAAAACAACGTTATAAGCCACTTAGGGTCCCCGCTGGGGAGAAAAGCCAGGCATAAATATGTCAATAAGTACTGGCAGAAAGGAGTGAGCAGAAGACAAATAGTGATGGAAGAGGAAATGGCAGTAACTCGATCGGCATCTAACAAGGAAAGGGCAAGCCGTGTAAAAAATGTCAAAAGGAGGAAAACTGGTGTGCGGATGCTCTGAGTTTCTATAAGGCTCATGCATGGCTGCTTTCTGGTGGATCGTGTCCCGCTTGGTCGTGCCTCTCTGTCTCCCACTCTGCCACCCTTAATGAACAAAGTTCAAATCCGGAGGCACCTCTAAGACCAATGAAGTTTTATCCAAGGTACAAGCTTTCGTGTGCATGCACTGTTCTTCACATCTGAAGAAGGCTACTTGCAGGGAACAAAGCTTGAGCCCTGTGGCACCTTTAAGACCCACAAAGTTTTAGCCAAGGTCTAAGCTTCCGTGGGCATGCGCACTTCTTGGCACCTGCAAATGGCTCCTCTTGATCAGGCTGCTTCTAGTTCGTCTTCATGGCCATTTCTGCCCCTCCCTGCAGTTTGGTGTAGTGGTTAAGTGCACGGACTCTAATCTGGGAGAACCGGGTTTGATTCCCCACTCCTCCACTTGCACCTGCTAGATGACCTTGGGCAAGCAGTAGTTCTGATAAGAGCTGTCCTTGAAAAAGAGCTGTTTCTGTCAGAGCTCTCTCATCCCCACCTACCTCACAGGGTGTCTGTTGTGGGGAGGGGAAGGGAAAGGAGTTTGTAAGCCGCTCTGAGACTCCTTCGGGTAGTGAAGGGCAGGGTATAAATCCAATCTCTTCTTCTTCTTCTTTCCCTGAGCACTGATGTGCTGCCCAGGCAGTGTCCACCGGGGCTGGCCACCCCCCTTGTCCCTTGCCCTGATGCAAATGACTCTGGATCTTAAGGCTGACTGTGCACTTTGCTTCCCAGCAACTCAGCAATGGCTAATCTGGGAGACACACCTGTCCCCTCTGGGGTGGTGGTGGTGGAGGGGAATAGATGGTTGCCCTAAGCTGACTCAGCCCCTGTCAGAAGGCTCAAAGAGAAATTGGGATAATGAGTGAACTGGACATAGGGTGAGTCCAAAGGGGAAAGATCAGTCCTGGCAGGATACGCGACATCCCCCGCTCTCCTGTCATGTAAACAGTGAGTTGATTAAAGAGCAGTTGGAATGTTCAAGCCACAGGGCACAGCTTAGCAACAGAGGGAACTGCGATTTAGGACAGGCACGAGGCTTAATTAGGCAAATTTGTGTCTGCTTTACGTAATTTATTCCGCACCTGAAGCAATAAGCTACAGAAGGCTCCGAAAGGCCCCGTCCGCAACCTCAGAACGTTCGACTCAGCTGCCTGTTCCATCTTCTAAAACGAGACGTTGCCTGGTTTTCTTATGCGCATTTTGGTAATCTTGAGGGCTAGAAACTTTTCTTAAAGACTTGAAACAGCCTTGTGTGTTGTAACTGCTGAAGTGTATAGAATACATGCAGCCCAATCAGTATGGTCCTGACCTGGATGGCTCAGGCTAGCCTGATTTTGACAGATCTCAGAAGCTAAGCAGGATTGGCCCTGGTTAGTATTTGGATGGGAGACCACCAAGGAAGTCCAGCATCATGACACTGAAGAAGAAGAAGAGATTGGATTTCTACCCCGCCCTTAACTACCCCAAGGGAGTCTCAGAGCAGTTTACAATCACCTTTCCCTTCCCCTCCCCACAACAGACACCCTGTGAGGTAGGCGGGGCTGAGACAGCTCTGAGAGAACTGCCCTTGAGAGAACAGCTCTGAAAGAACTTATGACTGACCCAAGGTCACCCAGCTGGCTGCATGTGGAGGAGTGGAGGATCAAACCCAGTTCTCCCAGATTAGTGTGGAATCAAACCCGGTTCTTCCAGATTAGAGTCCGCGCTCCTAACCACTACACCAAACGGAGGCAGACAGTGGCAAACCACCTCTAAACATCTCTTGCCTTGAAAACCCTACTGGGTCGCCATAAGTTGGCTGCAACCTGACGGCACCCTCCACCACACCGATCTCTGTGAGAAGAACAGGAGGAGCAGGGTATAAAGAGAGGAGGGACCAGAGGATGAGAGTGCGACAGAGAGAGACAATTTGTTTGCCGCAGCTGGATCCAAGCACATCAGCTATAAGACAGACACGCATGAAAAGCAATCGCAGCCAAAAATAAAATGCCCTCCCCACATATCATTTTGCACACCACTTTCTGGGATAATGGGCTGCAATCACATTTCATGACAGAAATTGGAGCATTTTTCTACTGGAGACCAAAATCTCCGGGGATGTTTTAGAAAAATTGGGACTCGTCGGTTTTTGTATAGCAGGATCAATTTGTTCCATTACTCCCCAACCTTCCATAGGGGTTTTGTGCCAGAAAACACGCCATTTGCGGCCTTCTCCTTTCCGTGGTCTTTCCTTGTTTGGTTGAGATGCTTTGCCCGGTGTTGATGGGGTCGCTGCCACCCCACTGGTGGGCACAGTGCCCAGGCACACAGAAGGCCTGTAGCACACAAGGTGCCAAAGAAGACAGTTGGGCTGTGGATTTCTAGCTCACCACCTAGTGGTGCGTGACGCTAAAAGAGCTAGAACTTCGGGCTGCCTCCTGGCTATACCACACACACGGCCATATGATAATGATAATAATGGTCAATGTCTCTCAGCCTAGCCTACTTCACAGGGCATAAAAATAAGGGAGAGGAGAACAATGTTGTAAACTGATTTGGGTCCCCACAAACACATGAAGCTGCCTTCTGCTGAATTGGACCACTGACCCATGAAGGTCAGTATTGTCTACTCAGACTGGCAGTAGCTCTACAGGGTAACAGGCAGAGGTCTTCCCTATCACCTACTCCCTGCTCCTTTTAACTACAGTTGCTGGGGATTGAACTTGGGACCTTCTGCACGCCAAGAAGATGCTCTACCCCTGAGCCAAAGCCCCTCTCCGTGGTTCTCCAGGTTCTCAGGCAGAGATCTTTCACATCTCCTGCTGCCTGATCCGTTTAACTGGAGATGCCAAGGATTGAACCTGGGATCTTCTGCACGCCGAGCAGATGCTCTGCCACTGAGCCACGGCCCCTTCTGCTCCTCCTCCATTGGGTGTGAACATCTAAAATGAAACTAAAAAGTTTAAAAATTAAATTTTTGGCCACTGTGTGACAGAGTGTTGGACTGGATGGGCCATTGGCCTGATCCAGCATTGGCTTCTCTTATGGTTAATTAAACTATTGAGAAGTTTCAAGCCAGATGCCCTCCCACAGAGGCTGATGTTTCCTAAGGGGGCGCTCCGTGCAGATCCAAAGCCAGTTTGGTGTAGTGGTTAAGTGCGCGGACTCTAATCTGGGAGAACCGGGTTTGATTCCCCACTCCTCCACTTGCACCTGGCTGGATGACCTTGGGCAAGCCGTAGCTCTGATAAGAGCTGTTCTTGAAAAAGAGCAGTTCCTGTCAAGAGCTCTCTCAGCCCCACCTACCTCACAGGGTGTCTGTGGTGGGGAGGGGAAGGGAAAGGAGTTTGTAAGCCGCTCTGAGACTCCTTTGGGTCTTCTTCTTTTCCAAAGATGCCTCCTGGGCTCCCCAAAGCATCTCCTGCATCAATGAGGCAGAAGAAAGGTGCTTTGGAGGAAGAGATGCTGGCTGTTTGGTTCCAGCATCCTAAGACAGAGGAGCCAGACAAAAAGGTTTCCCAGCCTGAAGGCATAAGAAGAGCCTGTATCTGTGGCCAAGCTGGGATGTAGATAACTCAGCGGTGCCTGCACCAGATGGAATCAATGCTTTGGTAATCTGTCATCTGCTACAGAAGCCATCGAAGTCCCCTGGTTTTTGTTTTCTTCCTGTTCCATTCAAGACCCTGAGGAATTTCTCCCCAAAGACTTAAGAGGCAAGCGGGCGGCGAGAAATACATCACCAGGCACCGCGTCAGGGATCACCGCTGTATCATGTGCCTTCCGATCGGACCTAGAGACTCAGTGCATCAAAAGGGAAGGGCGTTGCTCGCCCACAGACCTGGGTTCCGGTTGTGACTTTGTCTCCTGGAGCGGGGTGTGTGTGTGTGTGTGTGTGTGTGGGAATAGACTTTCTAATCACCTGTCTCCAGGTCATCTCCGGTCACAGCTGGGATTAATTTAGGAGTTGTGTGTGTCTATGTCAAAAAATAGTTAGCATCTGCAGCTAAGTCCGGTTTTTGGCTTCTAGGATGCAGGATTAGGGAACTGCTTAGATGGCTGAGCATTAAAATGTGCACTCTCCGCAGTCCTGACCAGCTCTCTCCCCACCCAGCTCCCCCCTCCAACCATGAGACATGCACACAGCTCCCCGTGTCCTACACGGATGATTGGGAGCAGCCCCAGAGTCCATTTCGGGGTGCAAAGAGCGCTTGAAATCCCATCTCCTGACGCTGGCTACGTCTTCAGCTCAGGGGCTGAATTCAAACGTGCTGCTTAAAGTACCTTTCAGCCCTGCTGTTGGCATAAAAAACCAGAAAGGCAGAGAGGCAGTGTGGTAGAAGAAGAAGAAGAGGAAGAGATTGGATTTACACCCCGCCCTTCACTACCCAAAGGTGTCTCAGAGCGGCGTACAAACTCCTTTCTCTTCCCCTCCCCACAACAGACACCCTGTGAGGTAGGTGGGGCTGAGAGCTTTTAAAGCAACAGCTCTTCTTCAAGAACAGCTCTTATCAGAACTACAGCTTGCCCAAGGTCATCCGGCCAGGTGTAAGTGGAGGAGTGGGAATCAAATCCGGTTCTCCCAGATTAGAGTCCGCGCACTTTAACCACCACACCAAACTGGCTCTCCAAACTGTAGTGGTTAGAGTGTCGGACGAGGTTCTGAGAGCCCCAGGTTTGAATCCCCGCTCTGTCTTGGAAGCATGCTTGGCCAGCCACACACTGTCAGCATAACCTACTTTTGCGGTAAGAAAACAAAATGGGGGAAAGTAGAAAGCTGCGGTGGCTCAAGTGGTTAAGACGCTGAACTGCAGGCTGTGAAAGGTCAGTAGTTCAGCAGTTCGAGACCTGGGTGCCACATGACGGAGTGAGCTCCTGTCTCTAGTTCCAGCTCCTGCCAACCTAGCAGTTCGAAAGCAAGAAATTGCAAGTAGATAAATAGGTACCACTTCGGTGGGAAGGTAACAGCGTTCCGTGCGCCTTGGTGTTTAGTCATGCCGGTCACATGACCACAGAAAAGTCTTCGGACAGCGCTGGCTCTTCGGCTTTGAAACGGAGATGAGCACCACAACCCAAAGTCAGATTCGACTGGCTTTCGAGCAAGGGAATCTTTACCTTTACTTTAGAATGATATAAAGCTGCTTCGGGTCCCCATTGGGAAGAAAGGCAGGGTATAAATGAAGGAAACGAACAAATGAACAAATAGGGATGCTCAAGCAGCCGCCACAAGGAGATGAAACTCTGCCAGCACAGTGCCTGCACACCTGCAAAGCTGTTCAACAGCCATTTGAGGTGCACGGAAAACGGATCAGACATTTGACTCACAGGTGACTGCAGCTGTTGAACCCTGCGGATCACACACGTTCCCTGTGACATTTGGAGCATCCCTCATCCCAAATACATTTGGATGAGGTTTCTAAATCAACTGACAGCCATGTGAGGAGGTGGGTTATCAATTGCATTTGTACCTTCCTGCACTTTAAAATGCAGAGCCAGTGAGGGACACCCTTGTTCTGCTAGGGAAGCTTGCTGCGTGACTTTGGTCCACTCAGAGACTTCCAGAGAAGGAGAAGGAGAAGTAGAGCTCTCTCGAGAACTGCCCTTGAGAGAACAGCTCTGAAAGAACTTGTGACTGACCCGAGGTCACACTAGCAGCTGCATATGGAGGAGTGGGGTATCAAACCCAGTTCTCACAGATTAGAGTTTGCGCTCCTAACCTTTACACCAAACTGGTCGCCCAGGTTCAAATCTCTGCTCTGCTAGGGAAGCTTGCTGTGTGACTTTGGTCCACTCAGACACTTCCAGAGAAGGAGAAGAAGGAGGAGGAGGAGGAGAAGAAGACAACACCCTGTGAGGTAGGTGGGGCTGAGAGAGCTCTATCAAGGACTGCCCTTGAGAGAACAGCTCTGAAAGAACTTGTGACTGACCCAAGGTCACACTAGCAGCTGTATGTGGAGGAGTGGGGTATTAAACCCAGTTCTCACAGAGTAGAGTCTGCGCTCCTAACCCTTACAC
Source organism: Gekko japonicus (assembly GCF_001447785.1). Taxonomy (NCBI): domain Eukaryota; kingdom Metazoa; phylum Chordata; class Lepidosauria; order Squamata; family Gekkonidae; genus Gekko; species Gekko japonicus. Next base: position 1,264,415 of record NW_015167057.1, on the reverse strand, counting down.
CAAACTGGATGCCCAAGTTCAAATCTCTGCTCTGCTAGGGAAGCTTGCTGTGTGACTTTAGTCCTCAGCATCTCCACTCAAAAGGATCAGGTAGGAGGTGATGTGGACAGACCACAGACTGAGATCCTGGAAAGCCGCTGCCCATCAAAATAGAGAAAACGGACTTTCCTGGGCCAAAGGTGTGAGGGTAGAATGGCTTTGTTTGTACACGTGGGAGGGAGCCGTAAGCGTAAGCGTAACTCCCAAAGGAGTTTCTTCTTCCTCCAGGATTTTTCTCTGGTTTGACTTACATGACATTGTTCAAAGAAGCCGCTTAGAGGGCCAGCATAACTTCCACTTTGTAAGGATGCATGCGTGTGTGCGTGTAGCTCAACTGTAGAGCATCTGCTTGGCATGCAGGAGGATTCAATCCCTGGCATCTCCAGTTAAAAGGGTCTGGTAGCAGGTGATGTGCAAGACCTCAGTCTGAGACCCTGCTAGTCTGAGTAGACAACACTGACCTTGCTGTTCTGATGGTCTGATTCAGTATATTACACTACACAGGGATTATTACTGTGATAAGTGCGCTAAACTAAATAATACAGTACTGCAAAAATCATGAAATATATGCTGCTTAAATAAATTAAAGTGATATGCTTTTTTTACAAAGTTGAAATACAAAAATACAGTCAGTATCAAATAAACAGAAGTGGTTTTTAACAAAGCAAATGATGTTGGTTTTTGTAGATGGAATCTTGTTCAGAAGAAGGAACGTCGAAACGACACAGGACATTCCGGAGCATGTCGTTAACATCATTTGCTTCGTTAAAAACCAACATCATTTGCTTCATTAAAAACAATTTCTGTTTATTTCAAACTGACTGTATTTTTGTATTTCAACTTTGTAAAAAAGCATATCACTTTAATTTATTTAAACAGCATATATTTCCTGATTTTTGCAGTACTGTATTATTTAGTTTAGCGCACTTATCACAGTAATAATCCCTGTGTAGTGTAATATCCATATTTTTTTTTTGCTTAACCATACTTTGTTTGCTTCATTCCACTGATTCAGTATATAGCAATGTCATATGTGTTGAATATTCTAACTCTGCATGCAAGAGGATCTGGGTTGGAAAGGGTTAAGAGAATTCTCTCACTCGGCTCCACTGGGCAGTTGGCCCCACCCTCTCCTTGGTTAGATGTTGAGCCTCTGTGGCCCTCACTTGCCTCCTGTTTTATCTTCTGCAGGAACTCTCCTTTCTCTCTCTTACCTGGGCTTGGCGCTGTAGCAAGTTAATCTTTTTTGAAGTTAACCTGTTTATAATAAGTTAAATGCACCTACATGAATACGTCGTGTAAGAGGTGCTTCTATTTTTGTAAGTAAAAAAATTCTTCCTCTGGTTACCATTGGAGTCGGATCACCTTTGTAATTTGTTTGAACAGCATTTTCTCCTTAACCAGGAGACTTGGAGGATCAGGGATACTGGATAAAGCTTCTGTGCTTCCAAGACAAATTATTTTTTTTTTAACATTTAACCCAATAACGTGTACATACATACTAGTCTGTGGCAGGCTGTTGAGAAACAACCAAGATTTGGATCCAGTATCCCCTAGTTTTTCTAAACCAACCATCATCAAGAACACTCTGTAATAATTATTATAATTATCATATGGCATTCTGTGCAGTATAGCCAGGAGATCCTAAGATTGTCTGGCAGCCTCAAGTTCTAGCTCTTTTAGTGTTACGCACCACTAGATGGCAAGCTAGACTTATTTCGGGGGCTGAGAGAGCTCTGAAAGAGCCGTGGCTGACCTAAGGTCACCCATCTGGCTTCATGTGGAGGAGTGCGGAATCAAACCCGGTTCTCCAGATTAAAGTCCGCTGCTCTTAACCACTGCACCACGCTGGCTCTCAACACTCTGTAAATAGCTCAGTATCTGCAATAAAAAAGGGTACTGAACACTCTGTAAACAGCTCAGTACCTGCAATCCAAAAGCAGCAGCATCTGCCCATTCTGAATGAGAGTTTTGTGGAACTGGGAAGCTGGCACATGCCGGCAGACTCCTTCAATAAAAGATTTAACTTTTTCTACTTTGCCTCTTCTGTTCCTTAGAACTGACATGGCTGCTGCTTGTCTACTGAACTTGCCTAGAACGGACATGATTTGCCAAGAGCAGGACACAGAGATGCAGCAGCCGACCCCCACGGTACAGGATTGTGCCGGACATGAAGTTACTCCGATGGAGATAATCCAGCAGCAGCAGTCATTCATGCGGGAAGCAAGGAAGGACGTGAATGGAAAATCCAAAGCAATTGAGCCGAGGGATGAGTGAGCTTTGCGGGACATGGGGGAACTGTGGCTCCACAGATCTGATGTTAATCTCCCCGTTAAAAACTCCTGACAAGAGGCAGCGGTCAACCATGATCCATCCAAGGCTTCCCCAATTAGCACTGAAGATGGAACTGGAGAGTTATAAAATCACAGAGCTGGGAGGGTCTATAGAGGGCATCTAGTCCACCCCCTGCACAATGCAGGATCAGCCTAGAGCATCCCTGACAAGTGTTTGTCCAGCCACTGTTTGAAGTATGCCAGTGAGGGGGAGCTCACCACCACTGTGGCACAACTCTTCCTGTAAAAAAAATAAATTCTAATATCCAGCTAGTATTTTTCTGCCTTTCATTTAAACCCATTGTTGTGAGTCCTCTCCTCTGCTGCCAACAGGAACAGCTCCCTGCCCCCCCCAAGTTCTGGCTTCCACCATCTTCTCCTGTAGCCACTGCACATTGGAGGCTTCACAAAGGTGGGTGGTGAGTCCCGGTCACCGTCTTCTCTTGTCCTACAAGACTTTCTAGAACCCAAGAGTCCTGGGTCCCACCACCTTGCTTCCCTGACTCTGTCAAACTCTTCACACAATCCGGGTGGGATGACACAGCTTGTGGCTAATAACAGGAGCAAATTGGTAGCATGACATGCCGGGAAAGTTCCCAGTGGGGGGCTGCCCTGGAGGGCAGTTGGGGGGATAGGGGCACGTGGAGCCAGGTAAGAACCAAGAGTGCTTCTAAGCAAGCACAGAATGTCTTCCATCACCCATTAACCAAACATAGTCACTCTCCACATATCTGCACTTTAAGGTCCAGGGGTGAATTGGAGCATTAAAGCAGTCCAGGAGTAAGCCAAGCTGAATGACCCCCAGGGCACCAACTGGGGCCATTGAGCTCAGACCTAGTCGACAGTGGTGGTGACGGGTGAGGCAATGCCGGCCATCACCAACAGTGAGGTCAATACTGCCGTCATCACAGGGCTTGATCAGCTCACTCCAGGGCTGCGTTAACATCGCAGTCCACCCCTTAGTATAGGAGTGTCAAACATGCAGCCCGGGGGCTGGATCAGTCTCCCGGAGGGCTTCCATCAGGCCCGCAGTGGAACTGGCCATCTCCTGCTCCTAGTTCTGCTGCTGCTGCTGCTGCATCATAGCTTGCTTCGCCAGACTCTCTTAATCACACAGCCATTTCATGTTTTAACCTGGGTCCTAGACTCAGAACTCTAAACCTGAGATTTCTGTGGTGAATGTCAATAAATCAAAAGTAGGTTTGCAGCTTACAGAGCTAATGTTTTAAGCATGTTTTTATTTTTAAGTAAAAAAATATATCTTTGTGTTTGTGTCCTTTATAACATTTATATCTCTGCTACCTGGCATTACATCTTATAACACACGTGGCCCGGCCCAACTATGTCTCATTTATGTCAGATCTGGCCCTCATAACAAATGAGTTCGACGCCCCTACCTTAGTATATTGAACACCAGCTCCTTGCATTTTTTAACCCCTGGCCTGAAGCTAATAGCAGTCTCTAGTAAAGGCATACAGTCTAAACAGAGGTCTTGAATTCATTGGTTATGAAGGCTGGATCTGACATCAATGTCACTTTGTCAGGCAGGGCTGTGTGTGCCATAAAATATAATGCCAGGTACTGGAGATACAAACTATATAAAGGACACAGGCAAACCCAATTAATGATACTGTTTTTTTACTCAAAGTACAAACATGCTTAAAACATTAACACTCTTACAGTATTTCCTTAGAATATCTCCCTGATGCCCACCCTCCAAGTTCCACCACCCGTTACACATTAGCACTGGGACAGTATTTTTGTTGTTGTTGTTCAGTCGCATAGTCTTGTTGGCAGGGTGCTCTACTTTTTATCATGCTGTTTAGGTTCGCCATCGCTTTCCTCCCAAGGAGCAGGTGTCTTTTAATTTCATGGCTGCTGTCACAGTCTGCGGTGATCTGGGATCCCAGGAACGTGAAGTCTGTCACTACTTCCACGACTTCCCCTTCTATTTGCTAAGGAGTGATGGGGCCGGATGCCATAAATACGACCAGTTGCTCATAGGCCAGATAAGAGCCCTGAGTGGACCGGTTCTGGCCTGCAGGCCATATTTTTGACACCCCTGGTCTAAACAGAATGTGCTGTAGATTTGGGTCAGGACACCTTCACCCTATGGGAAAGCGCCACTGGAGCCTATAGAACAAGAGCGAGGGAGCTGTCCCTGGTGCTGATCTCACACCCTCATAAAACTGGGAGCCAAGCCGAATCTTTCAGCAACACGAGGGAGTGTAAAAATACCTCTGGATAATGGAGTCCAATGCTCCCTGTAAGCTGCGGAGTCTTGTGAGCAAAAATTCTACTTTGTGAGCTACTGGCATTTAAAGTTGTGAGCGAGCAATTTGGCCGCTGCATCAATTAGTTTGCTCTGGAGCCATCCTCCCTGAGCAAAGGCAAAAATGTGTGAGCCGGAGGCTGAAAACCTGTGAGCTAGCTCACACTAACTCAGCTTAGAGGGAACACTGATGGAGACCCTCACAAACAGAGGTCCCCTTTTAAACACAAGACACCCATAAATATGGACCCAGCCCCTGTCCCCAGCCTTGGATGAAAGATATGGGGTTCACTCCAGATTTATATTAGCCTGGACACTGACAAGGGGTCAGACGGGCAACAAGCTCTTCCCTTAAAGTTCAGCCCCAAACACCCTATTTCTCCAGATATCTAGTCCAGATCACTTTGGGTCTTGGAGCAAGGAAAAGGGGGGGAGGGAGAGGAAGTGTGTGTGTGGGGGGGCCTAAGTTTCCTAGCTAGGGGTTACACAAGCTTGACAGCCTCGAAGGAAATGCTAAATTAGTTTTCATTGATCTTTCTGGAAGCATTTAAATCCTCCTCTCTCCACCCCCACCCTGGAATCCTCTTAAGGGAAAATCCTCCAGCTACAATATGGCATTTCAGTTAAAAAAGAAGAAGATATGATTACTACACCTTTCTTCCCCACCCATCTATTCTTTCCTCAGCAGGCTGGGGGGGGGAGTATATATGTATGTATGTATGTATGTATGTATGTATGTATGTATATAGAGGGACAGAGATAGAGCACACAAGGCTTAATTTGGAGCAAGACCCCAGACCAAAAACTTATTTGCAATGTCAAGGCCATGTAAAGGTAAAGGTAAAGGTAAAGGTTCCCTTGCTCGAAAGCCAGTCGAATCCGACTCTAGGGTTGCGGTGCTCATCTCCGTTTCAAAGCCGAAGAGCCAGCGCTGTCCAAAGACGTTTCCGTGGTCATGTGGCCAGCATGACTAAACACCAAGGCGCATGGAACGCTGTTACCTTCCCACTGAAGTGGTACCTATTTATCTACTTGCAATTTCTTGCTTTAGAACTGCTAGGTGGCAGGAGCTGAAAGTAGAGACAGGAGCTCACTCCATCATGCGGCAACTTGGATCTCGAACTGCTGAACTACCGACCTTTCACAGCCTGCAGTTCAGCATCTTAACCACTTGAGCCACCGCAGCTCCATTTTAGGGATTAGGGGATACAAAAACCCCTGAAACCCAACACCTCTCCTTTTAACCCTTGGTTGTGTGCAGTGTTCCCTCTAAGCTGAGTTAGTGTGAGCTAGCTCACAGTTTTTTTAGCCTCCGGCGCACACATTTTTGTCTTCGCTCAGGAAGGATGGCTCCAGAGCAAACTCATTTATGCAGTAGCCAAATCTCTTGTTCACAACTTTAATGCCAGTAGCTCACAAAGTAGAATTTTTGCTCACAAGACTCCACAGCTTAGAGGAAGCAGGCTCTTCTCTTAGCTCGGATGGAAAGAGCAAGAGTCCAGGAACACCTTAAAGATTAACAAAATTTGTGGCAGGGTAGGAGCTTATGTGAGTCACTGATCACTTCTTCAGATACAGCTAGATTGTGAAATCACTCTACTCTCCAATTATAAAGACAGGTGGACTCAGATCTGAAGAAATTAGCAGTGACTCATGAAAGCTCCTACATTGCCACAAATTTTGTTAGTCTTTTAAGGTGCTAGTGGACTCTTGCTCTTTTCCAGTGCTATAGACAGACCATCTTGACCTACTTTGGATGGAGAGACTTTTGTTTTCTTACTGGTGAGGGTGAAAAAGCAATGCTTTCTGAGCAGTACACTAGTTCTTGTTGCATCCCATGTTCTAGGGTTGAGCCCTACTGTGTGCGTTTCTAAAATGAGCAGTGTAGGGGCTTCAGATGGACTGAGAGCTCTGCCCATTACATCAGACGTGGGGTATGCATGCACTGGGATTATGTGGCAGTGGGGGAGGAGAAAACTGCCTTTTGCACATGCTCAGGAGCATTCCTTCTTATGGCTCTGTATAATTTCAGATTGTGCCTTGGAATTCCAAAGAGCTTCTCATGGCAGACCCAAATCCTCGTCTAAGACTAAACACATCCCATCACTGAGTTCAGGTGACAAGTCAGAAGTCGGTCACTTTGCAGGACAGTTTTTAAAAGGCAGGATCATCACTAAAGAGTTTCTGAAGCAACAGTAATGCTGGGGATATGGGCATAATACTTTTTTTAAAAAAACTGGCATAACCTTTACAACAGTCTTATAAGGTAGGCCAGTGTTTTAAACCCCCATAGGCCCTCTGCCAGCCTTCTGGGATGTTCTCCTTTATAAACCTAAGGAAAATTCACAAAAACCTCCACAACACAGAAGAGTTTTATGATCTGAGAGAAAGGCCATTACGCTTGTTCGTTTCAATGGGGCTTGATCATAACTGTTCTTGTCGGCTTTACTTATTTCGGTATTCATACACTGCTTTTCTTCCCTAGCGGGGGCCAAACTCACTTACATTGCTCTCCCCTCCTCTATTTTATCCTCACAGCAACCCTGTGAGGGAGGTTATGCTGAGAAAGGGGTGACTGGCCCTAGGTTTCCAGGGCAGAGTGGGGATCTGAAACCTGGTCTCCTGGATTCTAACCCAGCACGCTCAGCATCACCCCATGCTGGCTCTGAGATCCGCCCGTGCCTCATCTTGATGCCCAGAATGGCAACCAACACTCTGCAACCTCTGGAAGCTGACAAACCAACCTCTGGACCGGGAAGCTTGGGAATGGAGGGAGAGAAAGGAAGCATTCCCAACTTTTAACCCACACAGAGGGTTGATCAGTCCAAAGAGTCTCCTGTCAACCGCTCCAATTCATTTTTTTTTAAAGAAAACAAACAAACAGTATACCGAAGTCTGTTTCACATGCCTGGCTCCCCCCCCCCCGCCTTAATATTGCTCCATGGATGCACCAGTACTTACAGAAGCAAAGAGACAAGTCCCTGCCTCCAAGGAGCTTACAATGTTGACAGTAGGGGAGGAAAGGGGAGGGGGACAAAGGGAAGAAATCAAGGTATCAAAGATCAAAAGGGGTCTTCTGTTATGTAAGAAGACTACCAGATTTACGGTGGCAGAAGCTATTATGAACCAGGTGCACAAAATGTGTCCTCAAGAGGCACTGGGTATGTGTGTGTGAACAATGAAATAAAAAAGCAATGCCATTGCAAACAGGTCTAAACCTCTTGATGCCAAGCCAAAATGTATGCAATATAAGCATCGGCAACAGGGCTTTACTGGTACTCCGGCAATCTTGCAGGGTTTGCTAAGCCCAGCTCGTACTGAAAGAGGAGCCCACAATCTCCACCATACACTAAGGAAATTGTGTCGGGCTTCCCGATGGCTTCACATTGAACAGTGTTGTGCCAGAAACTCCCTTGGAAGTTCTTCTGTAGCAGAGCGGTGTCCGGGGAAGCTGACAGATTCTCCCCACATTTTGGTCTACCAGGACACAAAGAGGTCTCAGATTTGTGGGAGGAGGGGGCTTAAACATGGGGGGTCTGCTCTGCACATGCTCAGAAACACTGTCCTCTTGATCCCTGCTTCATGGATCTCAAAGCTAATTAGGCCCAGCGTTGGGAAGGGGGTGGAAGACCAAAGATTCCCACTCCACAGTGCAGGTCAACCAGGAACCTCCTGTAAGCTATTTGACAGCCCCCACGCCCCCCAGTTCTTTTCATCCTTTTAGACCAGAACTTTAGCAGGGCAGGCGAAGAAGAAACCCTGTGCCGGGGGTCTCAAGAAAGAACTCCGCTGGTAAAAACCCAGCGCTGGGGGGTGCACATCTCAGCTTGAAAGGGCCGGGGGAGGAAGGATTTCAACAGCAGAGGATAGAAGGGACCTTCTGCCCCCCCCTCCAAAAGACTGGGCGGGAAAGCAGTCAAGGAAGGATGAGGCTTCGCCACCCCCCTTGTGTTCAGCCGGCTTAGAAAGACAAAGAGACTCTCTCTTTGTTGCCTCCAGGGACTTTTTTTTTGGGGGGGGGGCATGAAGGAGACTGGAGGAGAGGAAGGCCGGCCCGTGGCCAAGGGGGCAGGTGGAGGAGAAGCGATGGTGGGGGGGATCTTGGTTGTTTAGGATCAGGGGCAGCTGCGTCCTTCCCGGTCTGCACACCTGCCAGGCTTCCCCCGAGACGGAGCTCTCCAACTGCGCCCGGGTCCCCCCTTCCAAAGCCCGGACTGCGCCCCTCCCCTCGGAAAGCAGCGGAGAGGGAAGACGGAGGGCGCCTCTCCCCCCACCCCCATGCCCTCGGCCGCCAAGCACGCCGTGCGCCCGATCCTAAGGGGGAGTCGAACTTTTGCACGGACCCGGACAAGGATGCTTGTTTGGCTGGGGGGGGGGAGGTCACGAGCAGCCCCTCCC
>NW_015167057.1:1186484-1255081 GCF_001447785.1 Gekko japonicus | reverse complement strand
GGGGGGGAGAGAAGCGCGCTCCCCTGGCCCACCAGGGGCCCACCTCGACACACTGGCTTACGCTCTCTCTCTCCCCCCTTGCCTTCTCTCCCTCCCTCCCTCCCTCTTTCTCCCCTTCTCTCTCTCTCGCTCTCTCTCCCCTTCTCTCTCTCTCTCTTTCTTTCCTTCCCTTCCTCTTTCTCCCCTTCTTTCTCTCTCTTTCTTTCTTTCCGTCCCTCTCTCTTTCTCCCCTTCTCCCTCTCTCTCTTTCCTTCCATCTTCCCTCTTTCTCCCCCCCTCTCTCCCCCTCTCTCCCCCTCTCCCCCCCCTCCCCCCCTCTCTCTTTCTTTCTTTCTTTCTTTCTTTCTTTCTTTCTTTCTTTCTTTCTTTCTTTCTTTCTTTCTTTCTTTCTTTCTTTCTTTCTTCGTGTGTTTAATTTTCTTTCTCTTTTCCTTTCCTTTAATCTTAAACTTTTCATTCTTTAATTTTGTCATTTTCTTTTTTCCTTCAATTTAAAATTTTTCTTTAATTTCGTCATTTTCTTTTTCCTTTTCTCTGTTTTTCTTTAGTTGCCATTTCTTTTAATCTTAAATCTTTCTCTCTCCTTCCTTCCTTTCCTTCTTTCTTTTCTCTTTCAGTTTTCTTTCTTTTTATTTTCTTTCAACTTAAATCTTTCTCTCCTTCTCCCTCCTTCCTTCCTTCTTTCCTTCCCTTCTTTCTTTGTCTTTCTTTTCTAATTTTCTTTTTTATTTAATCTTACATTTTTCTTTAAATTCTAAATTTTATTCTTTATTTTTTCTTTCTTTCATTTCTTTCTTCCCATCTGACTCCTCTCCTCTCCTCTGAACTCCTCTGAACACCGCCCCACCGCCAGCCTCTACTACAGTAGATAACCCCAATAAATTCTTTCAGCTTTAAGGAGCCACCAGACTGGCTTTTCTTGGGGTGCTCATGCAGCTCGCCTGTCATTCCTGGTTCAGCCAGGATCCACAGTCACACAGACCAGGGCTTTCCCCTTTCTTCTCTTTTGTCACCTTCCTAGTAATGCGCGGCTGGTCTCACTTGCTGGAGCTGCCCACTCTTCTGTTTGTGACACTTTGACTTGTTTTGATGCGTTTCCAATCTCTACATCCCACAGGCTCAATCAGGGGGTGCCAGAGATGGCTACATGGTGGATTGGCATGCAGGGTCAAGGCAGAGGCTTGGGAACTAACTGGGATGGCTCAGTATATGGGTCACCTGTCAGTGCCAGCCTTTGGCATGAACTGAGGGCACCTGAGGAGCCCCATGTGCAAGAGGCTCTGGAGGGAGTTCTCCAGCTGCGTGGGGACACCTCCGTCCGTCGCATGCCGCCCTAAGGAGGGGGGAAACCCGACGCTATCCTTGCAGAAGGGAATTGTGTCCCCAGTGAAGACAGTTGCTCTCTTCTGGCCCACTAGCTTCAAAAAGTGTCATTCTTGCTTAAACTTGTTCTGCTCTTTGGGGGAGGGAGCTGATGGATGGCTGCTCCCAGTGATGAGTAGGATGGCATTTGGGAAGAGCAGAGGGGTAGCCAGCCACCCCCCAAAAAAAATTAGTTGGGAGCAAGGATGATTGTTCATTAGATGTACCTACGTCGCCAGCTATTATTAAATTAGCCAGAATGCACACTCAAAAATGCACTGCTCCTTGTTTTTGCATTTTTTATTTTTTGGTGCCAGGTCACTGTGAGTCACTGCGCACTTCTTCAGATACTCACGACAGCTCCTCCCCTGACACAAATTCTGTTAGTCTTTAAGGTGCTGCTGGACTCTGGCTGTTTTCTGCCACTAGAGGCAGACCAACACGGCCACCCACCTTGATCTTTATTTTTTTTTATTTACTCCTTTTATACCCCGCCTTTCTCCCCAAGGGGTCTAAGAGCAGCTTATATCATTCCCCTCATCTCCATTTTCTCCTGTCAGCAACAACCCTGTGAAGTAAAGTTAGGCTGAGTGACTGGCCCAAGGTCACCCAGCAAGCTTCCATGGCAAGAGCCAGGATTCGAATCTGGGTCTCTCAGGTCCTAGTCTGGGAGAATCGGGTTTGATTCCCCACTCCTCCACTTGCAGTTGCTGAATGACCTTGGGCAAGCCATAGTTTTAACAAGAGCTGTCCTTGAAAGGGCAATTTCTGTCACTCAGCCCCACCTCCCTCACAGGGTGTCTGTTGTGGGGAGGGGAAGGGAAAGGAGTTTGTAAGCCACTCTGAGACTCCTTTGGGTAGTGAAGGGCGGGGTATAAATCCAATCTCTTCCTCCTCCTCCTCTTCTTTGATGCTCTAACCAGCAATTGCCTCTCCCCCCTCACAGAAATATCTCCCCTCTTCAGCATCCATCCCAAACCGTGAAACGGTGCCTCTCCCTTTGAACACAGAGAATCCGTGTGCTTCTAAGACTGAGAATATGAGGACTGACAACCCAGTGCCTTTCTGGCTAGAAATTAACCAGCTGTCAGTTTTGCAAAAGTGAGAGTATAAGCTTGTGTAGATCTAGATGGGTAGCCGTGTTAGTCCGTCTGTAGTGGTAGAAAAGAGCCAGAGTCCAGGAGCACCTTGAAGACTAACAACATTTGTGGCAGGGCAGGAGCATTCATGAGTCACGGCTCACTCCTTCCACTTGTGTATGTGTGAGAGAGTTTGAAGTATAAAAAAGAACTTGAGAAGATTGCGATTCCCCCCCCACACACACACACACAGAGTTACCAATCGCAAACATTTGAGGCCATGGATTCCAGGCCTGGGCTGTGATGGCCAAGCAAAAAAGACCTGACCAACCCCCTACCCTTTTGGAGATCAAAGCCCAGAAAGATCCAAAAAGCCTTTTTCTGGAACAAAGAGATTGGAGCCACTTGAGCGTCCAGCTTTCTTTTCCAACACTGCCCCCTGGCTGCTGACCAGCACTAATCAGGAAACTGTCCCAGAACACCATTGGGGGGGGGGGGCTACATAACACAGACAGCCCGTCTGGGTGGTTGGTGGATGGAGAGGTGCTGAAGAGAAACATCAGTAGACCAACAAAACTGAGGGGTTACAGCTAGTGTAGAGAACCAAAAATATAGAAGCTGTAATGATGTACAAAATGCTTATAATCTCACAATAACGATACAAAAATAAACAGTCAAATTGAAAAGTTTTGGCATTCGTTTCGTGAAGAACTTCTTCCAAACATCAAGATGTGATAGTGTTGCTTCTTATTCCATAAATCCAATACAGCTGCTGCTAGTATACTCCGTGTGCCTGTTGATGGAAGGATTCGTTATGTAAGAACATGTTCAACATATAGGATATTAGTACCTTTGTGTTGGATTTACACATTATGGAATAAGAAGCAACACTATCACATCTTGATGTCTGGAAGAAGTTCTTCAAGAAACAAATGCCAAAACTCCGGAGAAGTTCGTCCATCTTTCTGATACCTGTTGGGAAGTAATATTTTTCAATTTGACTGTTTATTTTTGTATCGTTATTGTGAGATTATAAGCATTTTGTACATCATTACAGCTTCTATATTTTTAAGAAACATCAGTAAAGCAACGGCTCCTGGCGCATCTGAGCGCGGAGGCCAGTTAGGGTGCAGAAGAGGCCGTGAGAACGGAGCCTTGCTGCCAAATTGCTGCTGGCTCGTAAAACGTACGAGCTAGGCACTCCTAGCCTGAGATGGACCGACCTCATTACTGAGCAGGGACAGGCAACCCGAGGCCCCAAGACTAAATCTAGCCCCAAATGTCTTTCCGCCTCTTTCTGCACTTCTGATCCTGGAAGTACCCAGAATGACTACTGCAAGAAGGGAGCAGTCAGTGACTCACGAAAGCTCCTCCCCTGCCACATGTTTTGTCAGTCTTCAAGGTAGCACTGGGCTCTTGCTCTTTCCTGCTGCTGCAGACAGACTAACACGGCCACCCAGGCCTGTCACTGCAGTGGGACATCTTGGGGCCAGGCCCCCTCGACTTACTGCCCAGGCATCCTGACTTCCCATCCAGCCAGTTTATTTTATTGTATTTTCCGCGTGTGCCCTGGCCATGCCTAGCTGTTGCCTGACTCTGCCTGCCAGCAGCGTCCCTCTGGCTGGCTGCAGGTCAGGCACGCCATGGGGCACGTCTGCTCCCTACTCCAGTCCTCTCTCACTTGCTTTTCAAAAACTTTCACTCTCTCGTTGCTCCTGACACAGCACCCCCTGACTTATTTAAATGCCCCCCGAAGTAAAAAATCCTGCCTATGGCCCTGTGGCCACCCATCTCGATTTATCATGAAATGGTTACTGCAGGAGGCAGACGCAGTCCCCCCAAACGGCTGGTGCGGCCATCCTTCAGGCACACGTTGGAGAGCCTTGTCCTGTGGTGGCAGCTGCCGCCAAGGCAATGACATGGCCAATTGAATTCCCAGTGGCCACCCAGAAACCTTGCTGGGCAAAAGCCCCCTGTCCGCCCTCCACTTCCTAAAAACACTTGGCCGGCAATGCTCCCTCTAAGCTGTGGAGTCTTGTGAGCAAAAATTCCACTTTGTGAGCTTCTGGCATTAAAGTTGTGAGCGAGCGATTTGGCGACTGCATCAGTTAGTTTGCTCTGGAGCCATCCTTCCTGAGCTAAGACAAAAATCTGTGAGCTGGAGGCTAAAAAACTGTGAGCAAGCTCACACTAACTCAGCTTAGAGGGAACACTGTTGACGGGAACCAGCCAAGTCAGTGGATTTTGTGGGGCCCAGGGGCACCATGTTGGGGAACCTCTGTCCTAGGCTGAGACCAGAGGAGAGGACTCACTGCCCACTTGACATATCGTGTGACCAGCAAAAGACATTGCTTCAGAGAGTGAGTACATTCCTTAGTAGACATTTACTTGCCTGCTTGCTGCAAGGACCTAGGAACGTGTCAGGGGAGTTTTTCAAAACTCTAGTACAACTCCCACCCCTTTCCCTGAGTCTAATCTGGGAGGGAAAAGATTCACCCAATGGCTATAAACTAAGCAGGTTATTCCTGTTTGGTCCTTGGATCTGTTAAACAGCTTTCGATCAGTGGAAGAGAGGTAGGGTTGCCAGGTCTGGGTTGGGAAATACCTGGAGATTTTGGGGGTGGAGCCTGAGAAGGGCGAGGTTTGGGGAGGGGAGGGACCTCAGTGGGGTATAATGCCATAGAGTCCACCTTCTAGAGCAGCCATTTCCTCCAGGTGAGCTGATCTTGGTCACCTGGAGTTCAGTTGTAATACCAGAAAACTCCAGCCACCACCTGGAGGTTGGCAACCCTACAGGGAACACACACACACACACACACACACCCCAGTGATGGAGCCACCCACACGATCCTTCCAGCTCTGCCCACCCAGGACTGGGTGGATTTTGAAGATAATTACCCCTCTTATCGTACTTAAGTGATACTGGGGGGGGGGAACCCTCCCTGTTTAGTGACTAGGATTGTGAACATGGCAGCGAATAAGGAAAAACTCAAGGAAATTCTTATTGCTTTAAGGAAGGGGCTCATTATAAATGGGTAAAAGCTGCTGAGCTTAAAAATAACTGTTCTTATTCCACGTACCGCATTTCGCATGCTAATACTTTGCAACCATTTTATTTACTTAGAATGTCTCTATCCCACACTTGCAGCTAAAAGTGTTCGTAGACGCTGAGAGCTCGATGACAGAGTTCTGGAAGCTTCTGTGAGGAAGTCACCGCTTTTTTTCTTTCCTTACTGCAAAGTGCCCCCAGCAGACCTGGACACGGTTTATGGGGCGGAACAACTTGCCCTCCAAACCTTTCTTCAGTTCAAAATATGGCCCTAGGGGGGGGGGGGGGGCACTTGCAGATAGGGTTCCCAGCTTCCAGGTGGGGCCTGGGTATCACCCGTTTTTACAACGGATCTCCACCTGACAGAGATCAGCTCCCCTGGAGACAATGGCTGCTTTGAAGGGTGGACTCTCTATGGCATGGCACCATGTTGAGGCCCCTCCCCTCCCCAAACCCCTCCCTCTCCCGGATCTACCCCTAAAGTCTCCAGGTATTTTCCAACCCAGACATGGCAAACCTAAGTTTAGGCGGAGAGAGACAGACTGACCCCAGGTCATCCAGCAAGCTTCCATGGTAGAGTGACGATTCAAACCTGGCTCTCCGAGATCTAGGGTTGCCAACCTCCATGTGGGGCCTGGGGATTTCCTGCTTTTTCAACTGATCTCCAGCTGACAGAGGTCAGCTCCCCTGGAGAAAAGGGCTGCTTTGGAGGGTGGACTCTCTGTGGCACTGTACCCAACTGAGGCCCCTCCCCTCCCCAAACCCCGCCCTCCCCAGGCTCCTCCCCCAAAGCCTCCAGGTATTTCCCAACCCAGACCTGGCAAACCTGCTTGCGGATTTGGAAGTCTCATGTGGAGGTCTCTTCCGAGTTCTGCTACCAGAGAGATGCTTTTGAATGAAGACTGCCAGGAGCTGCACTTGGGACTATGCACACCTATGAAGTTGCTGGTCTGTCAAGGTCGGTTTCGAAGGAGCTGGGTGGGTTTAGCCTGGAGGGGAGACAATTGAGCAGAGATAGGATAGCTATCTTCAAGTATTTGAAGTGTTGTCATATAAAGGATGGAGCGGAAATGTTTTCTGTTGCCCCAGAAAGTCAGACCAGACCCAGTGGGTTTAAATTAAATCAAAAGAGTTTTCGGATAAACATTAGGAAGAAATTCCTGACAGTTAGAGCAATTCCTCAGTGGAACAGGCTTCCTTGGGAGGTGGTGGGCTCTCCTTCTTTGGAGGTTTTAAGCAGAGGCTAGATGGCCATCTGACAGCAATGCTGATTCTGTGAATTGAGGCAGATCATGAGAGGGAGGGCAGGAAGGGATGAGTCAGCGCTCGGCTCTCATTGCCCTTTCTTACATGCCCAGGGTAATGCCAATCACTACTTGGCCAGGAAGGAATTTTCCTCCAGGCTGGATTGGCTCAGGGATCCTGGAAGTTTTTTGCCTTCCTCTGGGCATAGAGTGGGGGGGGGGTCCTCTGGGGGGGGGGAAGGGGGGGGGGAGTTTTGAATTTCCTGCATTGTGCAGGGGGTTGGACTAGTTGACCCTTGAGGTCCTTTCCAGCTCTGTGTTTCTGTTTCTGTGTCTACTCTGACTGGCAGCAGCTCTCTAGAATCTCAAGCAGATGCCTGTCACATCAGTGAATACTTGATTTTTTTCACTGGTTATGCTGGGGATTGAACGTGGGACCTTCTGCATGCAGTTCCCTCAGCTGATTTCTGAGCAAACTTTTAGAAATGTTATGCCGGTTTGCTATGATCATTGAATGGATCCTTCATGCACAGAGGCAGTCTACTTTAGTGCCAGTGGCTGGGAACAGGGAAAAACTAGTGCCTAATGTGCTTGCTTTTCACAGACACTTGGGCAGTCAGCTTTAGAAACTAGGGTTGCCAGCCTCCAGGTGGGGCCTGGAGATCTCATGCTTTTACAACTGATCTCCAGCTGACAGAGATCAGCTCCCCTGGAGAAAATGGCTGCTTTGAAGGGTAGGCTCTATGGCGTTGTACCATGCTGAGGCCCCTCCCCTCCCCAAATCCCACCTTCTCTTGGATCCTCTACCAAAGTCTCCAGGTATTTTCTAACCCAGACTTGGCAATCCTATAGAAACTGAATGCTGAAATAGATGGATTCTGTACAGGGCCGACTTATCCATTAGGCACAGTAGGCACAGTGCCTAAAGCGCACAATACTTTTAGGGTTAGGCTACGAAAATATTTTAATTTCTTTTAAAATCAGGGGGAAATGAACTTTTAGGGTTGAAGAAAATGTTTTGATTCCCTCCCCCTCACATCAGGGGGAAAAAAGCGAAACGTTTAGGGCCCACGAAAATCTATTAAGTTGACGCATTTAAAGCTGTATCAGAAATAATTTTTAATATCGGTATATTATTATAGTGGGAGGTGCCCACGAAGGCCAAAGTGCTTGGGGCCCACGAAAGTCATAATGTGGCCTTGATTCTGTAGTGTTAGGCTCTTCCTGACAGACGCAGGCAGACAGGACAGCTATGAAACACAATGGTTTGCTTTATTTTCTAAAGAACAGCAGGGGTGACAGACGTCTGGAAAGAGCTGTCTTACACAAGGAAGGGCAGCAGTGCCTGGATATCTGGAATAGCACCTGGTACCGCGAGTGGTATAAGATAGCGGCAGCGGCGATGATTGATAGGAGGCCGAGGACCTGACGGGAACCACTTTCCTCATTTGCCAACATGCACACCTCAGTAGACTGTATCTGCATTGCTCAGTTTCTGGCACGATGCTAAGTCCTTATCCAGCGGTACCAGACAGCCCTTGGTGAAATCTGGCCCCGCAGCAGAGGAAGCCAGTGCCGGCTGGTTGCCAGGCGTACCTTCCTTGTGCTGCAGTGCCAGCTCGGCCACCCGCTTGCCCATGGTGAGGATCCCAGCGGCCTGGTTGCTGGAGCCATGTAGGAGATGGTAGAGCCAGTTCTAGAAAGCCTTGGTAGCCCTGGCATCGCACTGCTTGCCAAGGATCAGGATACCGGTGGCGTGGTTGCCCATCCCATCGAGCAGCTCAAGGAGGTGGCAGGAGCAGCTCTTCTGACGGCAACAGTCCAACACGGCTTGTTTGGCTGCGGCGAAGGAGCACAGGAAGAAGACCAGGAGCAGCGAGGCACCTCTGTGGATCTGGCAGGAGACAGCAAAGTTAGCCGCTGATGGCGGGAGGAGAGCCTTCAGGTGTTTCTTCCGCAGGTCTATTGCCCCACTGGGTCATTTTGCTGCTTACGGAGTCAGGGACTTCACTATTGCAGGTTGAGGTCCCATGAGGAATCGCAGGAGAGGGAGAGAAATGCAGTCTTCCTTTCTAGGATTTTATCATTTGTGGGCTCCAGCAGGGCAATTTCCTCGGTTCCTTCTATTTTTTAAACTGGGTCTCAGCCAATGCTCCCTCTAAGCTATGGAGTCCTGTGAGCAAAAATTCCACTTTGTGAGCTACTGGCATGAAAGTTGGGAGCGAGCAATTTGGCTACTGCATAAATTAGTGTGTTCTGGAGCCATCCTGTCAGCTATGCTGCCATGATGTTTATGGGCAAGAGTGCATCTGCTTGACGAGTGTACCATTTCTAACAGTAACGACGTTACTGCCTCTATAGCTCTTACAATAAAGTATAACCTTATGATAAGCGTGTACTCCTTTGTTTGGCTGTGGAACCGGACACATCCTTCCTGAGCTAAGACAAAAGTGTCTGGGCCAGCTTAGAGGGAACACTGGCCTCAACTGCTCTCAACATTTCACACCTCTTCATGCATGCTTAGTTATAAAGCCATCTGGGGAGGGTTTGATTCCCCACTCCTCCACTTGCAGCTGCTGGATGACCTTGGGCAAGCCATAGTTCTGTCAGAGCTGGATGATCTAGAACACCGTAGTTCTGTCAGAGCTGTTCTTGAAAAAGAGCAGTTTCTGTCAAGAGCTCTCTCAGTCCCACCTGCCTCACAGGGTGTCTGTTGTGGGGAGGGGAAGGGATGGGAGTTTGTAAGCTGCTCTGAGACTCCTTTGGGTAGTGAAGGGCAGGGTATAAATCCAATCTCCTCCTTCTCCTCCTCTTCTGTGTTAACAGATCTTGAGTGTGCACACTTGTTTAGGAACATACTGTTTTACTGGCTTAGACTAACATCCACCTTCCCATGGAATTTTTTGCAAGAGTAACCAACAATTCTTAGGTAATCCAACAGAAATTGACCAGTAGGGTGCAGTCCACCTTCTGCTAGCTGTGATTAAAGTTAATCAAGTGTTTTTAATGTAAAAAAAATAAATTGAAATCTTAAGTTAGAAAAAAATCAAGGGTTAAAAAAGTTCTTTAATCAAAGCAGTCCTGAGATAAGAAGGCGGATGGACAGAAATGAAACATTTTCACAAGGATCCCTGCACAGAGATGAATTCTGTTTATTCTACTGAGAAATAAGTCAGGGGCAAAATGTGAGGTAGCCGAATTTGCAGACAACATGATCATTCAAGTTGATGAATCCCCAAGCCGGGCTTCAAAAGCATCTCTCCAAACCAGATAAATGAGCGACAAGATGGAGTTACAGTGCAAGGAAGGGTATAATGATGTGCATTGGGGGGGGGGGAGGAAATAAACCCAAGCTACATAAATACTGATGAGATCAGAACGGCCTCTGTCTGTACAACAGAGAAGTCTTGGGATCATAATGCAATGTTCACTGAAAATGTCAGATTAATATATTTATCAATGGCTGCGGAGAAGGCAGAATTCTTATTAGGAACAGAGACGCATGCATCCTAATGACATTATCTAAGGCCCTCCAATGGCTCTGTTTAGAATTCTGTGTGAACACACACACATGAATGCATGAAGCTGCCTGATCCTGAATCAGACCATCAGTCCATCAAAGTCTGTATTGTCTACTCAGACTGGCAGCAGCTCTCCCGGGTCTCAGACAGAGGTCTTCTACATCACCTACTGTCTGCTCCTCTTAACTGGAGTTGCCGGGAATTGAACCTGGGACCTTCTGTGCAGAATTCTAAATCTAAAAGGATACCGTAGCACAGGGGAAAAATAAAAGAGCAATCAACGGGCTGGAAACTCAAGGCTTTTAAAGTTCAGCATAAACCAGCCACAGTGGGTATCTTGAGAATGTGGAAATGTTCTCTCAGTTAACACTAAAATGCCGAGCCGTTTATTAAAACCAATTGGTGGCCGTACAGAACAAAAGTAATGCTTCACACTATGGGTCACCGAATTCACCACAGTGAGATGTGCCAGATACCTCTTTGAAAAAAGGATCAGTCAAAATCCGTGGCATTCCAAACTTAGAGCCACTTGATCTCAGTGTTCCAGGTGCTATGGACAATTGAAGGAAGGGCTGTTGATTTCAGGGCCCTTTTTGACTTTGTGAGAGGAAACCGGCCACTGTTTGGGGGGCAGAATGCTAGGCCAGGTGGGACCCAACTGAGCGAACAGAAGATTCTCATGGCCTCTTCTACCTTCCCTTTCCACTCCCTGTTTTGAAACCTGCCCCTTTGGCTCATTTGGTTGCCTGCTTCTGATTCCATCTTCCAGGATTTATTTTCTGCTGGGAATAACATCTTCTGTTCAACACGCCCTTCCTTTCCCAAAAGAACACATAAACACCAATGCTCCCTCTAAGCTGTGGAGTCTTGTGAGCAAAAATTCTACTTTGTGAGCTACTAGCAGTAAAGTTGTGAGCGAGCAATTTGGTTTACTGCATAAATTAATTTCATGTGGAGACATCCTTCCTGAGTGAAGACAAAAATGTGTGAGCTGGAGGCTAAAAAACAATGAGCTAGCCAGGGGTCATTTCCTGCAGGAGAGCACAGGAGCAGAGCTCCGGCAGTAAAGAACCCAGGGGGTGGGCACATGCAACAAGCCCCACCCCCTGCTCCCAGCAGCCCTCAGTCAGAGCAAGAAGCAGCCAGGTAAATTGCAGAGCCCCCCGATCCAAAACAGTCTAGTGGCACCTTTAAGACCAAGTTTTATTCAAGGACAGATCTGCCTGTCCCCCATCCCCCCAATAGCTAGCAATCCAAAACAGTCCAGTGGAGCCTGAGGGTGGGTGTTGCCTTCTGACACATTTCTGGTGATATCAGAGGGTGTGGCATATGCAAATAAGTTATGCTAATGAGCTTTTGCACCTCTTTTTCTACGAAATTACCCCTGGAGCTAGCGCATACTAACTCAGCTTAGAGGGAACATTGAACACATGAAGCTGCCTTCTACTGAATCAGACCCTCTGTCCATCAAAGTCAGCATTGTCTCCTCAGACTGGCAGTGGCTCTCTAGGGTCGCAGGCAGAGGTCTTTTACGTCACCTATGGCCTGGTCCATTTAACGGAGATACCAAGGATACCAAGAATTAAGACGGAAAATTTGTAACAGCCGTTATATAAACTTGATAGAATTTCCCTTTATGCCTTGTCCCATACTCTGTACCCTTCTTGCCCTATAATGTATTATCCCATCCCTTGCCCTATAATGTGTTAAAACCTAATAAAAACTTATTTTTAAAAAAAGGAAGATGTCAAGCTTCTGTATGGAGTCCTCCAAGGGGCAAAGTACACATGTGGACACTGTTACATCTAGTTCAGCCCTAACA
Source organism: Gekko japonicus (assembly GCF_001447785.1). Lineage (NCBI taxonomy): Eukaryota > Metazoa > Chordata > Lepidosauria > Squamata > Gekkonidae > Gekko > Gekko japonicus. The sequence goes on along the minus strand of NW_015167057.1, from coordinate 1,243,004 downwards.
GATTGCATTTCTCCTTCTCAAACTGTGGCTGGCATGTTGCCTCTCTGTCCCTTCTATCCAGAGGGTTCCCATCTCGTATCCCCACACACACACACCCAATTTGGCACCTCCAACCCAACATCACCATTACCTTAGTATTGTGGGTCTCCATATCTTGTGGGAATCTTCAGGTTCCCCCAGCAGCCTTGTGTCATGGGTCATGACCACCTGCTTGCAGAGGTGGAGGATTTATAGGGTCAAGCTCTGAGCAGCCGTCGGACACCTCCCTGGTTCTCATTCACGATCCCCTCAATTGCAATGCCCCAAATAGTCCATCCCCCCCCGCCGCCGCCCAAACCCTGTAGGTCGGATCAGAAAAGAGAGGAAGAATCCTTTTGTACGCCATTCCTTAGAAACAGGCCAAGACATCTACCTGCCTTTGTTGTCCCCCCCACCCCCGCTGCTGCTAATAAAGCTGTCTGAGGGACTCGGCAAACGGTCCAGAGCCACAAAAGCGGCTGAAGGCTCGGCTGGGATAATGAGACCGTACTAATTTGCACGAACCCATTACACTAATTACCTCAAAGGCGCCAAAGGGGAAGCGAGAGGCTGCCTTTCTGTTGCCTGGCCCTGGTACGTGGGATTGGCATCTTTCCACAGTGGCACGTGGCACTCGGAGGTCCTTAGCATGCATGGGCGGGTGTTTTGTGGGGGCATTCACCTCAGGTCCTGGTTCAACTTCTCTGCTTCCCAAAAACAGGACCCCCAAATTAGGGGGCAAAGTGCAATGAGAAGAAGAAGGAGGAGGAGGAGGAGGAGGAGGAGGAGGAGGAAGAGGAGGAGGGGGGGGGGATTGGATTTATACCCCACCACTACCCAAAGGAGTCTCAGAGTGGCTTACAAACTCCTTTCCCTTCCCCTCCCCACAACAGATACCCTGTGAGGTAGGTGGGGCTGACAGAAACTGCTCTTTTTCAAGAACAGCTCTTATCAGAACTACGGCTTGCCCAAGGCCATGCAGCAGCAGGTGCAAGTGGAGGAGTGGGGAATCAAACACAGTTCTCCCAGATTAGAGTCTGCGCACATGACCATGACACCAAACTCACCATTTTCTCCAGGGAAGCTGGTCTCTGTCTTCTGGAGATCAGTTGTAATTCCAGGAGATCTTCAGGCCCCACTTGGAGGTTGGCAGCCTTGCTTGCATTCAGTTACCTTAAGTGAGCCAGACTGGTGGATCTATGCCTAGTAATAGTGGTACTATTACTATTGGCCCCTGGCAGCATCGAATTTTTCTGCCCAAGCAAGAAAGGTACACAATTGAATTATTGCCATAGGAAAGTATACCTGACCACGGAAGCAAACTATGAAGAAGATGAAGAAATTGGGTTTATACCCCACCCTTCACTACACAAGGGAGTCTCAGAGCGGCTTACAAACTCCTTTCCCTTCCCCTCCCCACAACAGACACCCTGTGAGGTAGGTGGGGCTGAGAGAGCTCTTGACAGAAACTGCTCTTTTTCAAGGACAGCTGTTGTCAGAACTATGGCTTGCCCAAGGTCATCCAACAGCTGCAAGTGGAGGAGTGGGGGAATCAAACCCGGTTCTCCCAGATTAGAGTCCACACACTTAACCACTAAGCCAAACATAAAAATGGGAAGCAAAGTGATCTTTTCTGGAAAATGGCTGGGTCACTGTGCGGGTCACCTGGTGCACCTGCAGACTGCCGCTCTCATCTAGGCTCCAGGTCCACGCAGGTTTTTAAGTGTTTCTTCAAACGCCATTTAAGTGTGCTTTAAAATCTGTTATTTAAAAGTTGCTGTCTTAAGCTGCTCAGTGGCCTGTGTTCTTATGCCGTGGCTGGGTCTCTGACGCTCGCTTTTAATTCATCACTTTTAGACCGATTCCCCACCAGCAGCTGTGCTGCCCTCGCTCTCCCGTTTGCCCTGGTCAATTCCACACTATTCGCTACCAGCTGCATTTTGACTCACATCTCCCCCCTGTGTCTTCTTGATCCTTGTTTTTTGAGATCAAGAAGATGCGGGGGGGGGAATGGGGGGGATGTGGGTCAAAATGCGGCCGCACAGCGAATAGTGTCAAACTGACCAATGCAACCGAGGCAAACACAAACGGGAGAACGAGGGCGGCACAGCTGCTTGTGGGGAATCAGTCTTAATGTTTTGTTTTTAAGACACCTCGGGCAAGTCCCTGGAGAGGCAGCATTGAAGTTTGTGAAACACATAAATAAATAGAAGTGAAACAAAGTTTTGTACGTTTTCAAAAAGGCCGCAAGTTCCAATTTCTTTTTAAAAAGGGCTTTTCGAATTTGATTTTTACCACTCCTAACTGAGAGAAGCAAAGACAAACTTCGCTCTTCCATCTTCTTGATGGAAGTTCAAAACATCTCTCAATCTAAAACCATCACTGTTGATGGCAAATGTCGGAAGAGGAATCAATCACGCGTTGGACAATAAATAGGTTGGATTCCGTAGAAGACCCTTGCTATAAAATCCATATTCAGGGTGAACTGGATTACTCTGAGCAGGACTTGGGATTGTATGGAGACCATGACTGGGGGGGGGGGGGGGGAGGGCAATGGACCCTTCTCCAAGGACACAAGAGGACCCTCAAGTTCTGATCCCAGAACCATGCAGTGCCTAATCTGACACAGCTTTCACACATGCGAAATAATGCAGTTTCAATCCACCTTTGTGACTGTTTGCAAGCAGATTTTGCCATTTCACACAGCAAAATCCAGTTGCAAAGTGCATTGAAAGTGGATTGAAAGTGTGTTCAAGTGTGTGTGAATGCACCCAGCGTCCTACTTGTCAGAATGCAAGGGTGATTTAATGCAAGTCAATAGCAGGTGGGTGTCAGGCTCTCTATGCATTTTACGGCTTGCCTGCTGTTGAGAGGTTCCTCTCTCTTTGATGTGCCAGGGGCTTGTCACCTTAGTGGGGCCAAATGTCCTAGCTTCTCAAATGTCTGTTATTCTGTTTTCCTTGCTATGTAGAGGATACGTGTCTATGGGGGGGGGGAGGCGCATTCTGGTGGGAGGGATGCTCTGGGAGGGGTATGTGTTTAGTGGGGGGGTAGTTGACTGTTAATTCTGGTGGGCATATACCGTGGGGTGACTGGGTCCTGATCTTTAGTGCCTTTACTTGAACACAATATATCTGCAACCTTCGAGCGTTCAACTTCAGTCCTCCTAACAATAGCTCATGTCCAGTATGGTATCTATCAGTGTCTCAATAAAGTTAGCTTCCTTCGAAGTGAATGGTGTTGAGAACTGATTTAACCAGGATCCTGACAGTGGGAAGGGGGTGGGACATCCTTCCCTGAGGACCCTGAAACCCTCAATTAAAAAAAATATTGCCCCAGATGCTCTTCTCCTAGCAGGCCTTACTTTCAGTCTCCGAGTCCAGCCAGGAGAAAAGCAGGTTGGTAACAGAGAAGTCTTTGAACAGCGCTGGCTCTTCGGCTTGGAAACGATGAGCAGCCCTAGAGTCGGATTCGACTGGCTTTCGAGCAATGGAAACCTTTACCTTAAGAGAGAGGCAGGACAAGGTTCTGTACACATCTCCTATAGGCTTTCCCAGCATGAGAAATTGCTCCCACTGTGTATCTATGGTGGCCCATATTCTTTAATGCACATCTACTGTGGAAGCAGCCCGGGGAAAAAATCTATGATCTAAAACAGGACTTTACAAATGTATCTCTCTTTGGAGAATTTTCTTGTAGGGCCCCATGCATGGCCCCAAGGCAAATTAAGGCTGTATGAGATTGCAATTTGCATTTTATGCGATGGAACTTCCTGGCCCTAGGTGCAAGCGTAACAATAGGGTATCCCAGTAGACTTTTCTTGTGTCCAGAATAAGCCTGAGTGTGCGTGCTACCCCATAATCCTTTGCAACAATGTACTGAATATGGATCCTCAGCATGTTGTCGCAAAGGATTAGGGGGTAGCACGCACACTCGAGCTCCTGCTGGTCATAAGCAAGGTTTATTCAGCCACCCTATTGTCATGCTTGGATTGAGGGCCAGGAAGTTCCATCACATAAAATGCAAATTGCAATCTCATGCAGCCTTAATTTGCCTTGGGGCCATGCAGGAAAATGAAAGGGAGTTTATCCCTTCAACATCCTTTCAGTTCTGTTGTTCAGCACTGGGCTCCCTGATTTCTTTTTTTAGCATTTAAAAGGGGGGGAACCTCCTTAAAAATGCTACTGACAAAAGCAGGGAGCTTATTTTGGAGTGACAAAACCATATGGAAGTTGATGGGTTAAATTCTCCTTTCTCTGCTGGGCTCTGAGGCAAATTGAGGGTGCGCGAGCCTGCAGTTTGCATTGGTTTGAGTCCACGGAGGGTGACCTCGGATTCACTGAACACTTAACTGGCTACTGCACCCTGAGCAAAGATCCAAAGTCCCATTCACAGAACTAGAGTCCCTTAGTCAGAATCCATGACAATACTCAATGGTTAGCTGTGTAGCGCAGACAGAAGGTTCTGATGTCTGGTGCGAGAGAGGGAAGGAGCGTAATTCAAGGAGACAACAAAATGAAAGAATCTCAGGCTTTATTGTCAACAGAATTCAGCCTTCTCAATTCCAGAACAAACCTTCCCAGGTCTGATAAGTGGGGGAGCAGGGACCAGCCACAGTATCACAACCTCGCCTCCCCACTTCCCACCACAACTGCTCTAACCATGGGAAAGGGAAAAGGGAGACTGGTGTGTGGCGCTAAAATTAAAGTTTGCACAGATCCACAGCTGGGCGACATTTGCATCCAAAATGTCAAATATCAAAACGTTCACATTCGATTTTGAGGGTCAGCCTTTGTTTTGGGGTGGGTGGGTGGGGCCTAAGGTTTGTGCAAACCTCCCCTCAGACAATAAACTATTAACTTTCCAGGCTCTATATTTTACAGCCGATTTTTTTCCTTTTAAAAACCAAAACGGCAGCACCCACCCCCAAACCCTGAATCCAACAATAATTGAGAACACAGTGAAAAATTCCAGTTAGTCAAATGAAAAATCTTGTTTTTCTTCTTTTTCACAAACAAGGACATCAGACATCCTCCCCATTCCACCTTGACAAATTCCTTTAGGAACAAAGGTTCGAATCCTGCGGCACCTTTAAGACCAACAAAGTTTTGTTCTGGGTAGACGCTTTTGTGTGCATGTACACTTCTTCAGAGGCATCAAAGAAGTGTGCATACACACAAAAGCTTCTACCCAGAATAAAACTTTGCTGGTCTTAAAGGTGCCGTTGGTCTCGAACTTTGTTTTGCTGCTTCAGACCAACACGGCTACCTGCCTGAATCTAAATTCTTTTTGGCTCTGACTAGCAGCTTAATAGCTGGGGGGGGGGCAATTGGGAACCCTCTCATGTAGGCCTCCCTCCTCTCCGGTCCTTGTGCTCTGAGGAAGGCCCAATACTCAGTGGGTTGCCTGGCCTTACTATGATCCACTCCAAGAATATCGAACCTTGCATGTCCCATCTCTGGCTTTCACCTCTGCCCTGCTGGTGAATAAGGTTTCAGGATTTGGGGGGGAGGCTGTTAACCAGGGCCGGCCCAAGAAAATACAAACGACAGATTCCTCTTGCCAAGTCGTATGTGACTCACCCATCGGTGCTATGGGCTGAGCCCTTACAGTTCACGTTTGCTTTGGGACTTGTTTCACACGGATGTTGCTTGTCAAGGGGAAAGCGAAGGGAGCCGCTTCCTAATTTGCCTTTCGGCTTGTGGCTCTCGGTTTTCTTGGGCAACAGGACAGCTTGGATGTTCGGCAGAACTCCACCCGGCGCAATGGCAGTAGGCCTCTGAGCCACCAGCTGGTTCTGGATGAAAGGGGGGGACAGGACGGCAGGAAGACCACCCAAGGAAGGCCCCCTCCTCACATTAACAAGCCAGAACATAAGACAACTCTTGCTATGCTATCCTAAATGGAGTTATTCCCTTCGATGTCCACGGACTTCAATGGTCTTAGAAAGGTGGTAACTCTACTTAGGACTGCATGGCCAGACTGCTCTAAAGGCTTCTGGGTCAGGCTTGCTTCTTTTTGTCACACTGGCTGTGGTCACACACACGAAATAATCCACTTCCAATCCACTTCCAGTGCACTTTCAAATTGGATTTTGCCAGTTCACACAGTAAAAATCCAGTTGGAAAGTGCATTGAAAGTGGATTATTGAGTGTGTGTGACCACCGCCCTAGTTGTTCTTTCACCCCCTGTAGCCTGCCTCTCTCCTCAAGGTCTCTGAAGTCCAGTCTGAAAAAGCTCCCTTGGAATGAACAGAACCGGCAGAGAAACACAATAGCTCCTGTTGTTAACAACGGGTCGGATTCGGCCAGCTGTTTTTACTCAGTCTTGCCAAATTCCCTTCCTTATGAAAGCCTCCACCCTACACGGTGGTCCAGCACAGACTTACAGGGTGGTCAAAGGGGAGTCCCTCTTTGTTTTCTCAGCAGCAGAGAAATAAGTCAGATCTAACCCAGCGGAGCTTGTGCAGGAGAATTTTGGTGGACATGCCCCAACGACCCGATCTCCCACCCACAAAAGGGTTCAGAATCTGAAACTGCCACCTCGCGCCTGGTGTCAAAGGCACCCTCAGCTGCGACACACATCAACACTTGAGATATCAACCAGTTCCCCCTTCCCCCATGCCGGAGGCAACGTTGTGCTTCACGTATCTCTTTTAAAAAAAAACTCCGCCAGATTCAGTGTCTCTGTACAGCCCTCGCTGTGTCCAAGAATTCCCTCCCCTATGGCCTTATTCATTCCGAGTCAGGAAGATCCTGTATCGCTGCCTCCTCCTTCAGTCTCCGGGATGGGATCGAGGACGGCTCGGCCACGGAAGAGGTCTGGGGAGGCGGCTCCATTCCGCCCAATGCCACAGGACTGGGCAGCATTGTGGATCTGCCACAGGGTGTCCAGCGCCTCTGCCTTGGAGTGTTTCAGCAGGTCAGCCTGGCCCTGCAGATGGAGGAAGGGTGGCAAAGGTCAGGGAAGGCAGTCATGGAGGTCCAAGGAAAGGAAACAACCAAAGATCCAGTAAGCAGGGTGGAAAAAGTCCAGAGTTTCAAGCTTTAATCATTAAGAACGTATAAGAAGAGCCCTGCTGGATCAGACCAGTGGTCCATCTAGTCCAGCATCCTGTCTCACACAGTGGCCAACCGGTTCCTCTGGAGGGCCAACAACAGGGCAAAGAGGCCGAGGCCTTCCCCTGATAAGAACATAAGAAGAGCCCTGCTGGATCAGACCAAGAGTCCATCTAGTCCTGCCTCCTGTCTCACACAGGGGCCAACCAGTTCCTCTGAACGGCCAACAACAGGGCACAGAGGCCTTCCCCTGATAAGAACATCAGAAGAGCTCTGCTGGATCAGACCAAGAGTCCATCTAGTCCAGCCTCCTGTCTCACACAGTGGCCAATCAGTTCCTTTGGAGGGCCAACAACAGGGCCTAGAGGTTGAGACCTTCCCCTGATGTTGCTTCCTGGCTCTGGGATTCAGAGGATTAGTGCCTCTGAATGTGGAGGTTCTCCTCAGTCACCAGGGCTAGCAGCATTTGATAGACTCATCCTCCATTCTCCACTGTGAAACAACTTTGTTGGAAGAAATGTAGATGGGAGGGATTTGAGTCCAGGGATATGGAAGAGGCCTTTCTCCAAACAGCCTCAAAGCTGTTCAAAGACTTTGAAAGGTAGTTGAGCGGCAGCTAGAAAAACAACGAGTTACAACCAAGCACCAGGAGGGGATGCTGCATTTGTGTAAAAATATGCCAGAGATCAGGATCCTTCAGCCTCTAGGCAAGAAAGGATGAGTCTTTCCCCTCCATTGCTGCTGTTCCTCAAAATACATACGTTCTGGCACATGCACCTGCAAGTCCCCGCAGGGCAGAGCTCATGCTGTTCCCAGGGCCTTTCTTTGGAATCCGGTTTCAATGCTGGGGCTCAGTCCCAGGACGGATTAAATTGTTATAATAAAGGGTGTGCTTCTGGCCATGTGCACAGAATAAGTCACACTCCCCCCCCCACACACACACACGTTCAGACTGGGAAAACCACAAGTCAAAATGTTTCCGGACACCTGAACAGTGAAGGGGAGATGAGAAAGATCTGCTAAGGTAGGAGGAAAAGGAGACTGAACTGGCTATATAGAGCCAACGTGGTGTAGTGGTTAAAATGTCAGAATAGAATGTTCTTATGATAAAAGGAAGGACTTCTTCACCCAAAGAGTAATGAACACGTGGAATTCACTGCCACAGGAAGTGGCGGCTACAGGCATAAACAGCTTCAAGAGGGGATGGATAAACATATGGAGCAGAGGTCCAATAGTGGCTATTAGCTACGAGGTATGGATGGGACACTCTGTCTGTGGCAGTGATGCTCTGTGATCTTGGTGCCAGGGGGCTCAAGAGTGGGAGAGCTTCTGGAGTTCTGGCCGCACTGGTGGACCTCCTGATGGCCCCTGGGTTTTGGCCATTGGATGACACAGAGTGTTGGACTGGATGGGCCATTGGCCTGATCCAACATGGCTTCCTTATGTTCTTATAGGATCTGGGTTCAAATCCAGGTTCGAATCCCCACTCTGCCATGGAAGCTCACTGGGTGACCTTGGGTCAGTCACACACTCTCAGCCCAACCTACTTCACAGGGTTGTTGTGAGGATAAAACTGAATAGAGGAGAATGATGTAAGCTGCTCTGGGTCCCCACTGGGGTGAAAGGCGGGATAAAAATAAAGTAAATATAGTGAGAATCCCCAGGATGAAGCCGCACATAACATCAAAGCAGGGGGCTATGCTTGCATTGTGATCCCAGCCTTGCTACACACAGCACGTGCATTCCAGAAAGTTAAATGTGGTGTCAGCTGTCAGTCTTGTTCACCCTGGCCCCGCTAAAACCAGTTGTCTACTTTTTAATTTAACGCAGCATACATCCCCTTACCTTTACCTTTTACATCTTTTTTATTCACTGACATGCTGCACCTTATTTGTTTAAAATGTAAATATTAAAAAAAACAGCTGCACAACTGCTTTGGGATTATGAGGGAAGAGAGTGAGATGTATTGTTGAGATCACACGCATGAGCCAATTGGTGCTGCCCACAGCTCAATTTCCCCCAAATCTAGCCCCTCCAAAGCAGAGTAGCAAATTTATCCACAACTTGGTTTTAAAGACCCAGGAAATGGCACCTCTGTCTGCAATCCACACCAGGCAACCCTTTGGACTGAATGCGGCAGAGGGTCCTTAAAAATTTGCCCCCATTCATATATATCTCTGCCCAGGCTTCGGAGAGCACAGCATGGATTTCAGCAGCAGGAGAACAATCTGCTGGCTGTGAAAGTCTACACGTTAGAAACCCTGTGGGGTTTTCAAGGCAAGAGACGGTTCAGAGGTGGTTTCCCATTGCCTGCCTCTGCATCACACCCCTGGTATTCCTTGGAGGTCTCCCATCCAAATACTAGCCAGGGCTTCTGAGATCTGATGAGATCAGGCTAGTCTGAGCTATCCAGGTCAGGGCAGAAATCAATGTAAGTCCAGAATAATCATCGATCCAAGCTCACAACCAAGATTTCCAGATTGGGCTCCCAACAGGCAGCAGGGCCTCAGCATTTGCCCCACTTCACCCCCCTCTGGAGTCACAGCAAGTCCAGGAACTGTGGGGTTGCAGGGAGAGGCCATAACTCAGTAGGTTTTGTATCCAAAAGGCCCAAATTCTGTCTCTGGCATCTTCAGATATCAGAAGACTAGCAGAAGATTGCAGGACTAGCAGGTGCTGCTAGCTGAAGTCTTGGGGTTGGATCCCATCAAATTTTCCAATGGGGAAAGGGGAAGGAGGGGTCCCTTTTTGACCACCACAGAAAATATGCTAAGGAATGTAGGACGGGAACTACAGTCAGAAGGAGAATCAGATGGGATTGAGAAGAAAAGTTGGTAGGATCCAACCTCTGGAGATCCACTATCAGCCACGGTTGACAGGGCTAGCTAAACCGATGATTTGAATCAGAGTTAGATGCTCACATACGGAGCTTGACTTCTAATTCTGAGGAGGAGACCAAACTACAGTTCCCACAGTGCTTTGGGGGGGGGAGCAAGCCGGTTATGCCTTTGACCTGGATTAAATCTGGAGAGCAGATGTTTCCAAATAATCGCTCTTCCTCCTGCTCACAGGCTGGGTAATGATCCTTTTAGAGAAGCGATAAACACACTCCCCCATCCCTCGCCTGCTGACTGTTCAAGGCCTGATCCTGCACTGATAACAGGATAAGTTGGTCAAACAAAACAGATGGGGATGAGAGTGTTCCTGCTTTTGGGGGGGAAATTATAAAGCTGCTTTGCCTCCATTTTTAAAAATCAAGCATGAGTGGGGAGGGTGGGGACAGGCAAACTCAAATTCTGCAGACCATCTCTCTAAAAACATACAATTCTTTTTACATGGCGGAGGAGGGTTTTGTGTTTCCCATATTTCAATGATCTGCACCCCAAGGCCAAGGCCTTCCCTGACAAGAACATAAGAAGAGCCCTGCTGGATCAGACCACTGGTTCACCTAGCCCAGCATCCTGTCTCACACAGGGGCCAAATGAAAAACGGAAAAGAACTGTGACAATTTAGCGCTTAATAATATATTCATAAATCATAATATACAATAACAGAAATTAATATAAATAGTGAATGTAGTAGATGGTGGTCTCTGGAATGATGTGCCGTTTCGAATCTTCTTTTGAACAAGGAGGTGTACATAAACTGTCCTTCAACAATTCATTTCTCTTGGTGACGTATTGACAATATACTGTTGATTCACTTCATCATAAAGCTATGCTTACAGCTATGTTCTTCAATGGGCTATGACAGTTTATGTACACCCCCTTGTTCAGAAGAAGATTCGAAACGGCACATCATTCCGGAGACCACATCATTCCGGAGAGAGAGAGAGAGAGAGAGAGAGAGAGAGAAAGAAAGAAAGAAAGAAAGAAAGAAAGAAAGAAAGAAAGAAAGAAAGAAAGAAAGAAAGAAAGAAAGAAAGAAAGAAAGAAAGAAAGAAAGAAAAAGAAAGGAGAGAGAAAGAAAGAGAGAGAGAAAGAAAGAGGGAGGGAGGGAGGGAAGAAGAATGGAAGGGAGGAAGGAAGAAAGAAACTACTTCCAAACAGCACACTATAATTTAAATATGCACAAATTCATAATGTCCCAAGAACCACTAGGTGGCAGTCGGTGGCCTCGGATTTGGCCAAAGCGCTGTGCCCAGAGGGCAACTTTTAACAGAGGAAGGGACAGGGAGACTCTGGTGTGATCCTTGGAAGAAGGGCTGGATAAGAATATGATAAAGGTCAGCAACTTCTGAAATGCATTTTTATAAACAGAATAACTCTATGAAACCGAATTGTTCAGGAAGGCTTTTCTATGAAGCTAATGGGGCTGTACTGTAACAGAACGGTTCAGGAGGGCACTTCAGAAAGGGAAAGGGACTGGGGACGATACCACTGTGTTCAGGACATATTATCTGTTTGATGCACGTACTACCCAATGCTCCCTCTAAGCTGTGTGGAGTCTCGTGAGCAAAATTCCACTTTGTGAGCTACTGGCATTAAAGCTGTGAGCGAGTGATTTGGCGACTGCGTACATTAGTTTGCTCTGGAGCCATCCTTCCTGAGTGAAGACAAAAATCTGTGAGCTGGAGGCTCAGCTTAGAGGGAACACTGCTACCCTGTTTTCTACTTATGTAATGACCTTTTCTTTAAAATTCAGTTTCTTCGGTTTCTATCCTACCCTTTCTCTCCAATGGGGACCCAAAGCGGCTTACATTGTTCAGCGTACAATGGTATTTTGCTCACGTGGTTAAGACGTCTGATGCTTGATTTGTATATTACGGGCATTGTGCTGGTAGTGGAACAAACTGTACAGCATTTTTACTATCTTACTCTGTTCCTGCTGCATTGCTAAATTCTGTAATCTGCCTTGAGCCTCGTTGAGAAAGGCGGACTACAAACAAAGCGAATAAACAAACGGAAGATGCCGAGTCTTAAAGTCGGCTTGGAATTCACTCGAGCAAATCCTTCCTTTAAATCCAAGCCCCATGTGTGGCTGTATTGAGAACACTAAGGTAGGAATGCGCTTTGCACATGGGCAGAGGTATCTCGTGCTATTTCTTCACATGCTTCAGGAATGAGCCACAGGAGTTCCCTCTGGTGATTTTAAACCGAACTCCAGTACTGGGTAATAAAAGAGCCACATTTCACCTGGTGGACAGGCGCACAATGAAGACACACTCCAAACTAGAAAGGCGCCCCTTCAGACCTCACTCTTGGCCCCTGCTCCCACCTCCTGTGTGGAGATTAAGGAGTATGCGCTACAATCAGGCGCTTTCACACACACTAAATAACGCACTTTCAAAATCCATTTGCAATGCACTTTGCAACTGGATTTTACTGTGTGAAATGGCAAAATCCACTTGCAAACGGTCACTGAAGTGGATTGTAATGGAATTTAACAGTCCCACACGATCAGCCCAAAGTTTTTTGATAATCCTACACACAGTAGGGCATCCCAGCCTAAAGAAGAAGAAGAGAAGAAGAGTTTGGATTTATACCCCACCCCTCACTTGGAGTCTCAGAGCGGTGTACAAACTCCTTTCCCTTTCCCTCCTCACAACAGACACCCTGTGAGGTAGGAGGGGCTGAAAGAGCTCTTACGAGAACTGCTCTTTCAAGAACAGCTCTGACAGAACTATGGCTTGCCCAAGGTCATCCAGCAGCTGCAAGTGGAGGAGTGGGGATTCAAACCCGGTTCTCCCAGATTAGAGGCTGCACACTTAACCACTACACTGAACTGGCAGGGAGCACCCAAAATCCCGGGCCACATCTCACGGAATTCCAAGGAGTGTTCCCAGTTCCACAGGTGAGTGTGAAGCAGCGTAAGAGCATGTGTGCATGCAGATTCCAGCGTGGGAGGTGTCCCTTAATATGCATTGCCCCAGGCAATTGTCTCCTCCGCCTGGTGGGCTACAGCAAACCCTGGAAGGATGCCACAGAAGAGATTCAACCTCCAGAGAGCCATTGTCCCCCAGTCTGTACAAAGTACTTACTGCAGTAGGGTCCCCATTGTGTTTCAGCCCTTCCCACTCCTGCCAGGGGTGTGAGGCATCGCAGACCCGCAACACGCCAACCGAATGGCACACGTGTGATCTTACACACTGGGGCTGGGGGTTACGTGTCGGGAGGAGGCCGTGAAGACTGTGAGGTAGATCCCTGCCCCAGTTTTTAAACTAAAGAACAGTTTCACAACAGCATCTGGATAGGAAGCCGTTCCCAGAGGCATCCTGCGTGCCATAGCTGGTCGGGTTTCCTCAAAGGAGGGAAAGACACTGCATGTCTGCTCAGAGGTACTTGAGCCCCAGTTCTCGCAGGTGCACTGCAGCCCTGGAAGCAGGTCTGGGATTCTGGTCTGGAGACTCCCCCCTCCCTCAGAGTCAAAATTACCTTGAGGACTGTGATGTTCCAGGCAAAACTCTCCAGCGCCTTCTGCAGCTTCCGCCCTTTCAGATCCTCCTTCACCTCCAGCCGGTGTAGCTCTTTGTGAAAACCCATCCCTGGAGAAGCAAGGAAGGGGTGGGTGGGAGAAAGAGGGGCACAGGGGAAAGCGTCACAGGAGTGGCACCTTGTCCAGGGGTGCCAAGTCTGACAGAATGAGGAAGGCATCGTTGCCCTGCATGGTTTTCCTATGATCACCCCTGGAAGAAAAAGGTTCAGCAGGCTTTTCTAGGGCTTCAAGAAACTGAAGAACCTATTTGGGCAAAGACCATGTAATAACATGTGTACGCCATGGGTCATGATGCCCACACCACCCTATCGTTGTCAGCTCTCCGGGAAAAAAGTCAAGTCTCTCTCCAGCCTCCATATATCTCCTTTCCCATCCCTGCCTAGAGGCACTTGTCCCATTCGTCCCACAAGTTCTGCCCCCCCCATCCCCCCACACCCTTGCTGTTTGCCATTCTCCATCTTCCAGCCCGGGCAAATTCCAGGAGCTCCTAGAATTTTGGAAATGGAATTATGCGAAATAACGGCATGGATACAAAGGAAGGAAACACTTCTCTACTCCAGGAGGATGGCTGAGTCATGTAGAAATGCCAGTGCCAAAGGTACCAGCACATCTGGATGGGCAAGCTGCCCGGGAACTTCAAGCAAACTGGCGCAGTGGTTGATTCACACACAGGCCTGCAGCCAAATAACTTGCGGTGCTTGTGTGGGGGTCCCGAAGGGGATAATTCAATGCAGATCAGCAAGAAACGAAGTAGTGATTATTTCGTATGTCGTTGTATTAAATGTAAACACAACCAAAAAATGTAGTTGTATACTGCTTTTAAAAATCCTGCTTTTCAGCAATGCTTTTACAGAATGATGGAAGGTGAGAAAGGTTTGTGATTGTACAACTGGGCAGAATACAACCTTCCTGTGTTCCCTTATACTGCCACAAGCAAAAACGCTAGAGTTACTTTTGTGAATGAAAACTGAAAATCCAATGAAGGAGCCAGGGATATCTTTGAGGAGGGAGTCTGTTTTACACATTCAGCTACAAATCGAGAAGCACCACAAAACTACATTCAGATATACATGTGCATCACATAAATTCACAGCCCTTCTTGATTTATAGCTATACATGTGAACAACATTAAACTGGAAATCCCTGTCTTTGGGGCAACACAAAAGATCAATCAGTAGGGTTGGCAGCTCTGGGTTGGGAAATACCTGGAGATTTTGGGGGTGGAGCCTGATTAGGGTGGGGCTTAGGGAGAGGAGAGACTTCAATGGGGTATAATGCCATAGAGTCCACCTTCCAAAGCGGCCACTTTCTGCAGGTGAACTGAACTCTGTCACCTGGAGATCAGTTGCAATAACAGATCTCCAGCCACCACCTGGAGGTTGGCAACCCTATCTACGGGGGCATGTTTGATGTGTAATTCACATGTGCAGGATGTAAAATTCACAGCCAAGGTGGTCATGAGAGTTCTTTCAAGGAAGACCAAGACGCAAAGGTTAAAACCCTTGATGATGACTTCCAACTTACAGGGATAATGCAATACGTGCATGTGAATGAGACACCAACGCATAAATATGACACCACGGGCAAAAGTTCTGTTATCTTGGCATGCGATGCTTTCGAACACTGGGTTTGTTCGTGCATTTACCTGGCAGTCTTCACGTATGCAGTTAATTACAGTTAGAAAGATCAAGGGGTCTGTTCAGCAGCCCCAAACACAACAGTTAACTAAATCCTGGGAGCTTGACTGGGGTGGGGGCCCTCCTGTCTATAAAAAGAACTCACGGCACCAATATCCCGGGAAGAGGGAAGGGGGGGGGCAGGTGTCACCCACCTGCTTGTTGCACCTGAATGATCTTGGTGTGAACGGCGTCGGCTGACTCAATCAGCGTCCGGCTTGTCTGGATCATCTGGGTGGGAGGGTGGACACAGAGAGGAATGTGTGGTGAGCGTATATGGGGAGAGGTGGCCAGAAAAGCACCCCCACCCTCCAGGGGCTCTTGGACCAACCCCTCCCCTTCCTTTGTAGCATCTGCAACAGGCCCTCCAAGGTAAAAGAAACAGCGTAGTGTAGCGGTTACAGGGCTGGACTAGGGACACCTAAGTCTGAATCCTCCACTCTGCCACGGAAACTTGTCGGGGGGCTTGGGGCCAGTCACGCTCTCTCTCTCTCTCTCGCTCCTTGTCTCTCTTCTCTCGGCCTAATCTTCCTCACAGGGTTGCTTCTGTGAGGATAAAAATGGAGGAAGAGGGAGGATCACGTCGTAAGCTGCTCTGTGTCCCCCACTAGGAAGACAAACGGAGTATAATTATAAATAAGTTACGCGGATGTTTATTTTTTAAATTTATTTTTATTTTATTAGATTTGTATCCCGCCCTCCCTGCATAGCAGGTTCCACCCTTCCTCACAGCCCGGCTCTTCGTACGCTCCACCCTGACTATACAGCACCTAGCCCTGAGGTAACCTGTGGGCAAACGAGGCCTGATTCTCATGGACAGGGGTTAGTATGTGGGCAAATGGCACATTATGTTTCATATGAGTTCCCAGTGGGGACTGGTGGCCATTTTGCAGCTGTAAGTCCCTCATGGCAACACACCATGTAAAAGCACCAAAGGGTCCCATATGGATTGCAACCATGGGGGGAGAAGAAGGAGGGTTGGTTTTTTTATACCCAGCTTTTCTTTACCCTAACAAGGCTCAAAGCGGCTTACAATCGGCATCCCTTCCTCTCCCCACAACAGACATCTTGTGAGGCAGGTGGGGCTGAGAGACAGTTCAGAGGGAGAACTGTGACTGGCCCAAGGTCACTCAGCAGGCCTCATGGGTCTCAAAAGTGTCTTACAATCACCTTCCCGTCCTCTCCCCACAACAGGCATCTTGTAAGGCAGGTGGGGCTGAGTGAGTTCCGAGGGAACCGTGACTGGCCCAAGGTCACCCACCAGGCCTCATGTGGAGGAGGAGTGGGGAATCAAACCCGGTTCTCCAGATTAGAGTCCTCCACTCTTAACCGCTATACCACGCTGTGGGGAAGAAGGGCTCCTGTCAGCGCAAGCATTCCGTGTACCACACCGTTAACAGGCGGCACTCACAGTGTCGTAGGCAGCAAGCACTTTTCGTAGCAGCTCCGGGACTGGCCCCTGGGCCTCCATGGAAGGGTACTCCTCACCCAGGTTCAGGGTGACAGCCGGAGGGCTCTCTTTCTCACTGGGTTGTAGCCACGTGGCCAGCTTTAAGATGCACTGCTTGATGTTGGCTGCTGGTGTCAAGCCGCACAACTCCTTGAAGGAGACCAGAGCATTCTGGAGGAAGACAAGAGAGAGGGGAGATAAAACACTGATGCCCACAGAGGCTGTTATCAGACCCTCAGCCAAGCCTGGTGCTACTCTCCTCTGCGGTGACCCCATTCTCAGGTATTTGCCGATGTTGGTCAGCCAGGGTAGCCAACCGAAACCTCTGGTTGTCATGAGACTAAGGAGGGCCAGGGTCTTTTCTAGTGTCAGGCTGAGTTAGGAGATATTTGGAAAGCCCCCCAAAGGATACGACCAACGACAGACCATCCCAACACCTCCTCGCCAGCGCTGAGTCCAGGAGAAGAGTAGGCCTTACCATACTTCCTTGTCATTTTGAGGGAAATGCATGCAGTGGCAAGTGTATCTACGAATTTGGTTCCATCCCCTGGTCTACATCAAGACATACAAATTAACTCGCTGAGGGGACAAATCCTTCCATTTTAGCTTGGTTCTTCCCAGTCTGCAAGCTCTGGCATCCATGTTGGGTTCTTGTATTTCGGTTCCACATATTTTCTTTAGCATCTGCTTTTGCCCTGCCTGTACCCTATCATTGTACCTCTGCCCTCGCTTGCCATTTGCATTCCTTGGGGGGGGGTGTTGCTAGAATGTTAGGGAGTATAGCTTGGTAACTTTCTGAAGTGAGCCCCAAGACAGCATTCTCATGAGAATGACCTTGGCGAAGTCTTGTGCCTGGCTAGGTTAGATAGGGCAACCATATATCTGTCTGGGTTGCTTATAGAAACGCTGACGTTGGTGTGAATGGAATCTCGGGGTTTTACCTATGTGTTGCTTTCCCCCACCTTTGCAATTTAGTCCTAACAAAGAGCTTGAACCCATAGCATCTCATATCTTCAATAAAACATTTCACTGCCAAAGTGTGTGCGGAGAGTGATTTGACTGGGAACCTGACAGTGGAGCAAGCTGAATTCATCCACATGAATTTATATTGAGTGTTCTATCGATCTGTCCAGGCCATTCATTTCTACTCAGATGGGCAGCGGCTCTCCAGGATCTCAGGCTGAGGTCTTTCACATCACCTAATCCTTTTAACTGGAGATGCTGGGGATTGAACCTGGGGCCTTCTGCACGGCAAGCAGCTGTTCTACCACGAAGGGAATTCATGGGTCAGCTGAAATTCCATCTGAGGCTCAGACTTCCTGGTTGAGAATACATCCGTTCTCTTAACTGTGATTCACCAGGAACAAGCAAACAGATCTCGAGCCTGCCTCCTCCCTTCCTTTCTGTGCTGGCAAAGATGGTCTGAGAAAGCTGGAAAGACTTTCTAAGCCTTGATCCCTGTTTGACCCTTGCTTTCTCCAAAACTGCTTGGAACAGCTGCTGTCTATTCATACTTGGCCAGAACAATCAATGAGAAACATACCTAAGAAAGAACCACAATGCCAACCAAGAAAGCAAGCTCTTTGTTTACTATGTTTTTATTCCCTCTTTCCTCCAACGGGCTCAGGGCAGCACACGTGGTTCTCCCACTCCTTTGTTTTACCTTCACAACAACCCTGTGAGATAGGTTAGGCTGAGAGAGAGAATGACTGGCCAGAGGTCATACCCAGTAAGTTCCATGGCAAGTGTGAATTTGAACCTGGGTCCTAGTAGGGACCTGCAAGAGGCTTGGACTGTGTTTACCACTGAGAGAATGAAACGTTGAAACCTAAAGGTTTGATCATCATGCTGAATGCTTAAATACTCCACTTATGAGACCAGAGTTCAAATCCCCATGCGGCCATGAGGACCAGTTTGGTGTAATGGTTAAGAGCACGGACTCTAATAGGGTTCCCCACTCCTCATGTGCAATTGCTGGTGTGACTTTGGGTCAGTCACAAGTTCTCTCAGAGCTGTTCTCTCAAGAGCAGTTCTCTCAGCGCTCTCTCAGCCCCACCTACCTCACAGGGTGTCTGTTGTGGGGAGGGGGAAGGGAAAGGAGATTGTAAAGCGCCCTGAGACTCCCGAGTCAAGGGCTGGGTATAAATCCAATCTCTTCTCTCTCTTCTCTTCCTCACTGGGTGTGCTCAAGCAAGTCACTCTCTCTCAGCTTCACCTACTTCAGAGGAGTGTTGTGAAGATAACACGGAGAGTCATGTATGCTATCGTGAGCTCCTTGGAGGAAGGGTGGGACAAAAACTGGGAGAATAAAGTGTACCAAGCTGTACTAGGTATGTGGTGCCTTATGGAGCACAAGGGGAAAAGATCTCTGCCCTAAAGCCCTTAGTTTTAGATTGCAACGATTGAAAGCACACGACAGAGGCTGAAGTTAGATGCTACAGAAATTGGCAGCCTTGGTCTTCTCATCTTCAAGCACTGTGGGTTTCCCTGCCTCCGTTCAGTGCCAATGGGGGGCTGCTGTCTTCAGTGGTATTCACGTGATCTTGGTAACATCTCATTTCCGACAAAGGGGAAAAGGCAGGATATTGGTATAAATCTCCACAATTGTGGAGATGTGGGGAGACGGGAGATGGGATCAAGCCCAAAGCTTCGCAGAAAAGGTACAAGGTTGAGGAGCGATTTGAAGGACAAGAATGAAGCGGCATAGTTCTGGTGTTTGGGGAGTGAGTGCAGAGGATGCACACAACAAAGCCAGACTTTTGGGTAGCTGGAGAAGGCAGAGTGTGCTGAAGGTCATGAAGAAGAAGAGATCGGATTTATACCCCCACCCTTCACTACCCAAAGGAGTCTCAAAGCGGCTTACAAGCTCCTTTCCCTTCCCCCTCCCCAAAACAGACACCCTGTGAGGTCAGTGGGGGTGAGAGAGCTCTGATAGAAACTGCTCTTTTTCAAGGACAGCTCTTATCAGAGCTATGGCTTGCCCAAGGTCATCCAGCAGCTGCAAGTGGAGGAGTGGGGAATCAAACCCGGTTCTCCCAGATTAGAGTCCGTGCACTTAACCACTACACCAAACTGCTAAGACGGAGACAGGAACGGGATTTGTAGCGCAGGGAACTGAGGGACTACCTTCTTGATTTAGCATTTAGTTATTACAGCAAGGGAGGAACTCAGGATACTAGATATGGCCTTTCAGACTGTGGAAAGTCTCCACGCCCCCCCCCCAATCAAGATTTGTGCCTACACCTTGTGTGTAAGGCTTGGACTAAAATGCCTTCTAGCCCCTTCCATGTATTTTGATTTGAACCAACTCGCTCTGCTGTGCTGGACCTTTTGACAAAAAAGGGACTAGTGTCCCAGATCCGGTTTCTCATTCGGGGCTCATCTGTCCTATCAACGCAAAACAGTTTGCAAACCCTTTGCAACCAGCAGGTTCCTTGCTGACTCACTCGGACCCCCAACCCTATAGAAAGGCTCTTTCAAAGAATCCCTAGCACCCTCACAAAACAACAGCTCCCAAGCTCCTCTGGGGAGGCCAGGAGGGTTGAACATACAAATCTCCGTAGCCCCAAGCTGACACCCCTTCCTCCCCAACTCCAAACCCAGCAAACCAAACTTAGGAGCCCTGGCTCCCGTCTCCCACTACCTGGGTACCTGCATGTTCTCCCGCAGGTCTGTGGCCTCCCGCAATGGCTGAGTGGCAGTCCGGAACACCTCATCTATGGCCTTGATTCCCGTGGCCTTCATGGACGTGTACTCCCGCATGCGCCGTCCCTTGCGCCCCGAGAGCCCCCGCCGGTGTGCTTTGCCCCCGCCCCTTCGGTTGGTGATGGCCACGTGCACAAACAGAGTCGCGTTGGGGAGGGACTCGCCAGAGAGGGATTGGAGGGGCACGTGGCGGTAGCCCGTCTGGAGGCATTCAAAGGGGATGGTGTACTGTGCGATGAACTCGTCCCCGATGTAATCGTCATCAAGCACCATGAACCGGAGGATCGCCAGCTCGGGAAGGTTCACCTGGAACTCCAGAGTCTCCTCAAAGACCGGGTTGTCCCCGCTCTGCAGCACCGTCTTAGTGCGTTTTTCAGCACAGTCAGCTGGGATGCCGTGTATTTCGGCGCAGACATATGGCTCCACCACATCCCCCTTGGCACCAGAGCCCTTGGGCTTGGGCAGATTCTGCCCGCTGATGATCTTGAGATGTAGCAGTTGGGCCGAGATGCCGGGGAAAGCGTCCCTGGTGTTTGCGCTGAAGTAGGACACCTCGTCACGCATAATGGCCGGCCGCAGCACATAGCCGCAGCTCCCGTTCTGGCGGAACCAGCCGGCGTTCAGGTCCATCATAAGGCCCGGTGTCTGGTAGTTCATGGCCACCATCTGGCAGCCGCACTTCCAGAAGTCCTGTGGGTTCATGTTGCTGGCATCGATCCGCATAGGGCTGGGATAAACCCGTGACAGGAAGCGCTTGTTGTAGGCCACAAAATCCTCCGGCTCCTCGTTGGCATAGCGCCCAGCCTCCACCTCGCTGAAGGAACACATTTCCCAATAGTGCGGGCTCCGCCGAGAGGCCTCGAAGCCTCGGAAAGACACCAGCTGGCACAGGGTCACCAGGTCGGAGAGCTCGTGGCACAGGGCCCGTCGGTGACGGGGCTGTTCTCGGTCCTCCTCACCGAGCGGAAGCCCTAGCTCTGAGGCCTCGTCGTCATCAGAGACGTCCCCCTCGCTTGACTGGCAGCTGGGAGGCAGCTTCCGGCCTTGGATTAGGACGCATCTCTTGAGCCTTTCTGGAGAGGGAAGATATCCTTCATTGGGATTTGGGGGTATCAGGTACAGCTTGTCCCCAAAAGTCTTCCTCAGGTGTTCCGCCACAACCCTCTGCTGAGCGCAGCAGCAGTGCACGGAGAGGCACAGGATGAGAGGAAATGCAGAGGCTTCGAAAGCATATTCCGCAATGGCACCCACCACTCTGGAGAAAGCCAAGCGGGCACCCACACTAACCACCGGCTCCCCAGAAGGGCCGTCGCAGACCATGAGTTCCAAGCTGCGGCAGCCGGCCTTGAGAGCCGCCACATAGCCCCCGATGTCCGAGGTGGAGCCGCCCCAGAAACAGCTGTCCTCGGCCAGACACGCTCCGTGCGCAGAGCTGATGAAGTAGTGGGACAGCGGTTGGCTCATGTCTTGGCACACCTGGCGGTGCTGTGGGTCGAATATGCTGCAGTCGGCCGAGAGGAGGTAGCGCGTGAAGCCGTCGATGGCCAAGTAGCCCTTTTCCCGGCCTTCCTTGGACGGTTCGTATTTGCTGATGATCTCCACGCACATTTCTTCTGTCACCCCTTCCATGCCCTGCTCGGCCTCCAAGAAGATCATGAGATCCTTCAAGCCCATGTATTCTTTATTGCTGGAAAACTGGACCAGGAGGAAAAACACCTCGGGCCTGGTACACAGCTCGCAGTAGGCCTCCACAAAGACCTCGCAGCTGACCTCGTCCCCCATCCGCTCGCTGGCCGCTTTCTGGAGCTCCTTGAACTTCAGCTCGATCGTGGAGGCCTTCATGCCGGGGTTGAGGGCCTGGATGAGCTGCACGGCCCGGGAAACAGGGATCCGGCCTTCCTTCTCCAGGTCCGCAATGTCGAAGACAGAGGAGACCCACGAGGTGCGGGGGTTCGGACAGCCGGTCTCCGGAGCCCCCTCCAGCGTGTGCTTCCCATAGGACGCCAAGTACCGCAGCCCCATGACCCACGCATTCACCACATCGGCAGAGCTCGCCACGAGATCCAAGGACTCGTAATTGTCTCCGTAGATGATGGAGAACGCGCACTCGTCCGGGAACTGGTCAGAGAGGCCGTTGGAGCGCAGGACTGGCGTCTTCTTCCCGACACGCACCTCCTTGACTGACTTGATCTCTATCTTGGCCTTGTCCGAGTCTTTCTTGGAAGGCTCCCAGTGCATGAAACGCAGGTCAGGGTCCAGCACGAAGAACCGGCTGTACATGCGCGAGTTGGAGCGCACCTTCTTCATCTCGCAGCCCTCCAGCATGAAGGAGATGCAGGCGGCGGTGCTGCTGAGCTTGCGGTTGCTGGGCATGGTGCTGAAGGAGACGGTCTTCTTCTTCTGCAGGGAGCGCTGGCGGGAACCATCCTGCAGGAAGGCGGGGGGGGGGGAGAGAAAGAAAGAACGGGAAGGGTTAGGTGCGCAGTCTCTTCTTCTCTCACAAAGTGGTTGGTGGTGAGGACAGACACCGGGAGAGGAGAACCACGGTTCAGATCCCCACTTTGCCTTGAAGCTCACTGAGTGAGTTTGGGCCAGACTTTCTTCTCTGAACTTGATAACGGATTTTTAAAGGATAAAACAGGGGATGAAGAACCAAGCACACTGGGTGAGATAAAATCTCATACATAAAGGCAAAATCTTTCGACAGCAGTCTCAGTTTTTAAAAATACCTGGGTTTTCTCTATCCTAAGGAGCCTTACACTCTCCTTCCCCTCCTCTCCCCACAACA
This sequence comes from Gekko japonicus, assembly GCF_001447785.1. Taxonomy (NCBI): domain Eukaryota; kingdom Metazoa; phylum Chordata; class Lepidosauria; order Squamata; family Gekkonidae; genus Gekko; species Gekko japonicus. The sequence continues at coordinate 1,219,874 of NW_015167057.1, read as the reverse complement.
GGCACCTTGTGAGGAAGAAGAAGAGGAGGAGGAGGAGGGGGAGGAGGAGATTGGATTTATACCCCGCCCTTCACTACCTGAAGGAGTCTCAAGAGCAGCTTACAATCTCCTTTCCCTTCCCCTCCCCACAACAGACACCCTGTGAGGTTGGTGGGGCTGAGAGAGCTCTCTCGAGGACTGTTTGTAAGAGAACAGCTCTGAGAGAACTTGTGACCGACCCAAGGTCACCCAGCTGGCTGCATGTGGAGTGGGGAATCAGACCCGGTTCTCCCAGATTAGAAGCCGCATTCCTAACCACTACACCAAACTGGCTCTCCTACACCAAACAGGCTCTCTGGTAGGTGGGGCTGAGAGAGTTCTTGGAGAACCGTGACGGGCCCAAGGTCACCCAGCAGGCCTCATGTGGAGGAGTAGGAAACAAAACCCAGTTCTTGAGATTAGAGTCCACAACTCTTAACCACTACACCATGCTGGCTCTATTTAGACATTTATACCTTCCCTTCCTCTCCCCACAACAGGCACCTTGTGAGGTAGGTTGGCCTGTCTTTCTGTCACTCTTAACCACTATCTCACACTGTCTCTCAAAAATAGGTTTTTGTACCCCGCTTTTCTCTACCCTCAGGAGTCTCAAAGTGGCTTACAATTGCCTTCCCTTCCTCTCCCCACCACACGCACCTTGTGAGGCAGGTGGGGCTGAGAGAGTTCTGAGAGAACTGTGACTGGCCCAAGGTCATCCAGCAGGCCTCAGGTGGAGGAGAAGTAGGGAACCAAACCCAGTTCTCCAGATTAGAGTCTGCCACTCTTAACCACTACACCACTTTGGCTCTATTTAGACATTTATACCCGCCTTTTCCTTAAGGAGTCTCAAAGCGGCTTACAATCGACTTCCCTTCCTCTCTCCACCACACGCACCTTGTGAGGCAGGTGGGGCTGAGAGAGCTCTGAGAGAACTGTGACTGGCCCACGGTCATCCAGCAGGCCTCAGGTGGAGGAGGAGTAGGGGATCAAACCTGCTTCTCCAGATTAGAGTCCGCCACTCTTACCCATTAAACCACACGGGCTCTCCTTTAAAAAAACAAACAAACTAGCAGATAAGTCCAACCCAGGGAAACAAGGACTGACCAACTAGAACTGGAAGAAAGCAAAATAAGTAGAGTCTAAGTCCCTTAACTGGGAATGCTTCAATTTTAGTATAAAGCAGCTTCGCACAAAGTTGAAGAGCATCCTGACTTGGGTCTATGCTAAAAGAGCACCTTCTGCCAGATTCCTCAGCGGAGACGCCGGCATTCGCAAGCTCCCCCCCACCCAGAGAAAGCGGACTCCGACCCCCCCCCCATGACCAGCCCTGACCCAAATTGTGTATTGTCGCCCACTCCCAAGGTGCGAGGGATAGATAAGGCTGGCGTGGGGGCCAGAAATGCAGGCTGCTAAATATAGCCGCATCCGAGCATTCTGCCAGTTCCCCTCCCTTCTTTCCTCTCGATGGTGCAGCCGGAAGGCCAGGCCGGGGCAGGAGAGCGCGAAGGATGGGGTTAAAGAAAGGGTGTGAGGCAGGGGACAGAAGTAGGCTGGGAATGGCTACATGGCGTTAGTTTCGAGCTTCAGGTGAAAGGAGCAGTCCACACCAACCTCTGGGTAGGACTCACCCATTCCCTCCCTCACGCCTATAACGGCGCAGAAACCAAAGGGGAGAGGGGGAAAGCCTATGCTCATTTCTCTCCCGATTTTCTCAGTGGTGCAGAGAATGTACTCTGTACGTGCTTAGAAAACACTCTGTTTACTTTGCATGTTCCAGGAAGACGGACGGGGCCCCAGTCAGACTTCCCCTATCCCCGCGCAGTGAGTTTTGAAAGCAAACAACGAAATCAGGATAGCTATCCATGTGGGTTTTACAAACAGTTCTTGGCCAACCCATGTAACAACTTCGAGCCCAGGAAAGAGATGGAGTACTGAAAATTCAGAGTCTTGGATCCACTTGGTGATTTCTGTGAGAATGGGAAGAAAGCGTGACTTTCTCGCCTCCTATCCTCCCACAGTAGCACCAAAGGCTCCCCGATATGCTGTTCACAGGAGTCAGGGAACCCCTTCCGGGTCCCTGAAATGGGTGGATGTGGCTTGCACGAAGAGCGATACCTTTGCATCTTGGAGAACAAGGCAAACCTACTAACAAAGGTCAGTTATGCCACGTGGGTCAGATCTGTCTGCGTCCCACTTCTCTGCCCTTCTTGATGTATGAAATAAACTACTGAAGAAGAAGAAGAGATTGGATTTATACCCAGCCCTTCACTACCCGAAGGTGTCTCAGAGCGGCTTACAAACTCCTTTCCCTCCCCCTTCTCACCACAGACACCCTGTGAGGTAGGTTGGGCTGAGAGAGCTCTGGGAGAAACTGCTCTTTTTCAAGAACAGCCGTGCCAGAACTATGGCTTGCCCAAGGTCATCTAGCCAGGTGCAAGTGGAGGAGTGGGGGAATCAAACCCGGTTCTCCCAAATTAGAGACTGCGCACTTAACCACTACACCAAACCCTACTGGAAGATAGGGCCACTTTTGGAGGTTCTATAAAAACATGATTCTGTCTTATAGCAAGTGAGACCACTGGCACTGGTCTATCCAGGTCAGCTTTGTCGACCAAGACAGGCAGCAGCTCAGGTCAAGGTCTCGCATATCACCGCCTACCAGATCTTTTTAACCAGCAATGTTGGGAATTGAACCTTTAGTGTGCAAAGCAGATGCTCTGCCATTCAGCCAAGGCCCCCTTGTTCACACTGTGACAGAAACACTAAGCTCAAGAGCGTCACCTAGAGCAGGGGTGTTGAACTCATTTGTTATGAGGGCCAGATCTGACATAAATGGTTCTTTTATGTGGCGGGCCATGTGTGTCATAAAATGTAATGCCAAGTAGTGGAGATATAAACTTTATAAAGAACACAAACACAAAGGTTTTTTTTTTACTTAAAATAAAAACATGCTTAAAACATTAGCTCTGTAATCTGCAAACCTACTTTTGATTTATCGACATTCACCACAGAAATCTCATGCTCAGAGTTCTGAGTCTAGGACCCAGGTTAAAACATGAAATGGCAGCGTGATTAAGAGAGTCTGGTGAAGCAAGCTATGATGCAGCAGCAGCAGAACTGGAAGCAGGAGTTCCACTGCAGGCCTGATGGAAGCCCTCCGGGCCGCATGTTTGACACCCCTGACCTAGAGTGTCTGTGATCTTGGACCCCTGGAGGTTCCATTGGAACGAGCCATTCACTTCCACTCCACATTGGAACATCCTGGCAGATTTAATCCCTTTTGGACAACAGACAGTTTGGTTTGGCCCAGACCACCTGCTTGTCATGGAAATTCAGAGCCATTATCAGGTGCTTGATGGAGGCCAGACTATATTTTACAAGGCACTGATTGGTAACAGTAGCCCCTGACATCAGAAATGAGGATTTGCATGGGACTGGAGAAATCTGCTTGTCATTCTTAGAAAGGAGGCTGGCTGGCTTAAATCCAATTCTATTGACCAGAAATTCTGGACAGGACATTTGGGCTTACCCTTGTCTTCAGGTGTGCATTACTCTTTGGGTGAAGAAGTCCTTCCTTTTATCTGTTCTAGGCAGGGGTCATTTCATAGAAAAAGAGGTGCAGAAGCTCATTAGCATAACTTATTAGCATAACTTATTTGCATATGCCACACCCCAACATCACCGGAAGTGTGTCAGAAGGCAACACCCACCGCTCAGGCTCCACTGGACTGTTTTGGATTGCTAACTACTGCGGGGGGGGGGAGAGACATGCAGATCTGCCCTTAATAGAGGAAGGAGAGCTTGTACCTGAATAAAACTTGGTCTTAAAGGTGCCACTGGACTGTCTTGGATTGCTAGCTATGAGGGGGGGGATGCAGATCTGCCCTCACAGAGGAGGGAGAGCTTGTACCTGAAGGCGGGCCGGGGGAATGCTCTGCAACTTACCTGGCTGCTTCTTGCTCGACTGCTGGGAGCAGGGGATGGGACTTGTTGCATGTGTCCGGCCCCTGGGCTCCTTACTGCCGGAGCTCCACTCCTGTGCGCTCCCGCAGGAAATGACCCCTGGTTCTAGGCCTCCTGTTCATGACTGCCCATGAGTTCTTGTACTGTGAGAAAGCAGTGCCGCAAGACCATCTATTACCTGCGGCCACACACTTCACTCCATCAAGGAGGGGTGCACAGTTCAGGGCCACTGAGGGTGACTTCAACTGATGGGCAGGCAGGGACATACTTCATTGTCAAAAGGAGCTATTTCGAGAAGGACCTTGCATGGCCTTCTAAACTATGCAATGCATGGTGTGTGCAACAGGTATGTTGGCTGGCCAGCTGCGTGTTAAGAGAGAGGCCCATCTCCTTCGAAAGGGCGGCGGGGGGGGGGAGGCTTTGCTTTTTGGAAATCTGACTTCAGATCCTTAATGTATTAGATATCGTATTTCTTAATGTATGTGATTTTATTATGATTGTTTTATGCGATTTTATGGTTGTAAGCCACCCTGAGCCAGCCTTGGCCGGGAGGGCGGGATAAAAATATAATAATAATCATAATAATAATGACAACAACAACAACAATAATAATAACAATAACAATAACAACAATAATAATAATAACAATAATAATAACAATAACAATAACAACAATAATAATAATAACAATAATAATAATATACTGTGCTGCACTTATATCCCACCACTCAACTCAAGATGGCATACGCAGGGCTCCCAGGTGGTTTCTTAGCTAGGCACTAACTAGAATCCAGACCCGTGTAACACAGGCTTTTGGATTATCCCAAGACAGGGTGGAGATGTTGAAAATGTGACAGAAAGTCACTCCACCTAACAGGACAGCAGGAGGCTCTTCTGAGTGCCAGATGGCTTGGAAGTTGAAGTGGATGCTTACCAGCTAGGAGGGGGGAAAACCCCCACTTTGTGCAGGCTCAGAGACAGTCCCATCCTCGCTAACATGACGCATATTGTGTTCCTGAAAATGGGTTCCAAGGTATAAGTCCTGGATGATGACAGGTTCTTTGGGTGCAGTATGAAGCCCTTTCCTCTCCAACTTGGTGGGTCTCGGCACTGTGCCCTGCTTTGTTGGGTGGGGATCATGGAAAGCAACTTGAGCTGATGAGGTAAGGGGATTTCACAGTGAAAAACCAAAGAGAGCCAACATGTCTTCTGGCTGGACCCTGGTACTACTACTAGTAATTATTATTATTATTGTATGGCATTGTGTGTAGAATAAACAGGAGATCTTAAGATTGTCTGGCAGCTACACGTTCCAGCACTTAGCATTATGTTAGTGGCCAGCTAGACTTGTTTTTTTAGGGGCTGAGAGAGCTCTGAAGGAACTGTGACTGGCCCAAGGGCACTCATCTGGCTTCACGTGGAGGAGGAGTGGGGAATCCAACCCAGTTCTTCAGATTAGAGTCCACCGCTCTTAACCATTACACCACACTAGCTCTCTACCCTGGTACTACTCTACCACTTTGCTGGGCCACTAGGAGGTAAGAAAGGACTCTGGGATGGGAAAGGATACCACCCTGAGCTGGGCAAAAAAGGAAAGTGACAGAGAGGGGGTGGAGGAGATGAGTCAGGCGCCACGGTTACATAAAGTACCGTCTCTACGGTTACCACGGGAAGAAGGGGAAATGGATGGTTCTTCAACTGACACAGACCTGGGGGTTGGGAGGGAAGGATACTGATCCCAACCGGCTGGATTTCTGGATTCAACGGGCCACAGGTCCAACGCTGAGTTTGGACCGGTGCAGGCTGACAAAGCAGCCTTGGTGTGCCAGTGTATACACCCAGTGCCCTAAAGCTTACTCTAAGGCAGGGTTCACCAGAACGCAAAACCAGAACAAAGGGTTTCATACTCCACCCAAAGAACCTATCTAAGGCAGAACACAACACCAGAACCCGAGCACTCATCACGAGTCATACGAAAGGACATAGCTCCCTGCTGGCCATGTGCAAACCAGATCTCTCCAGTGGGCAACCCTGGACAGTCCTCACACATTTGGGGGTAAGGCACAGAGGCTTCTGGAAATGACAGGTTGGCTTCCAAGAAACTCTGCAACCTGGCCACCTCCCTTCGGAGAAGGTAGTCACGGCTTATACCCACCGTCCCTTGTGGGGGCTGTCTCTCAAGAGCGGCTCAACCCTGTAAACCAGTGATCTTCAACCTATAGGTTGGGACCCTCAAGTGGTTCAAGGAATACCCTCCCACACTTCTCGCGCAGCAGCCATCTTTTCTACTGCTAGTGTGCTTGCACAGAGCGCATGAGAGCCATGCTTCCGGTCTCTCTGAGCATGTGTGCCGAGAGCAGCCGTGGAAGGGCGAGGAGAGGTCACCCAGCCATGCAAAGGATTCCTCCTTGGTTCTGACCCACAGCACATTCCTTACCATGGTACACCTCCCGAAGAGCCAGTTTGGTATAGTAGTTAGGAGCAATGCTTCCCCTACACTGTGGAGTCTTGTGGATAAAAATTCTCCTTTGTGAGCTACGGGCATTCAAGTTGTGAGCGAGCGACTTGGCTACTGCATAAATTAGTCTGCTCTGGAGCCATCCTTCCTGAGCAAAGACAAAAATGTGTGAGCTGGAGGCTAAAAAACAGTGAGCTAGCTCACACTAACTCACCTTAGAGGGAACATTGGTTAGGAGCACGGACTCTAGTCTGGGAGAACCGGGTTTGATTCCCCCCTCCTCCACATGCAGCTGCTGGTGTGACCTTGGGTCAGTCACAAGCTCTCTCAGAGCTGTTCTCTCACGAGCAGTCCTCAAAAGAGCTCGCTCAGCCCCACCTACCTCACAGGGTGGTGTTGTGGGGAGGGGAGGGGAAGGGAGATTGTAAGCCGCTCTGAGACTCCCTTGGGTAGTGAAGGGCGGGGTATAAATCCAATCTCCTCCTCCTTCAACTTGCGTTTCCCACCCCCAGTTCTCTTGGTCTGCTGGGACATGAAACATGTTGAAGTCGGAAAGGTTTAAGACCACTGCCATAAATGCAACGCAGCAAAGGGGTGCCACTACCTAGCAATTCTGCCTCGCAATGCAGCTTGCCAAGAGGGCACAGCAGTTGCAGGAGAGGGGCACGGAGGAAACCGAAGTGGCGCCAAGACAAAGACCCTTCTAGGATGCGTAAGCGCAGACAAAGCTGAGTTATTCCAGTCTTTCCAGAATGGTCAAGTGCCACCTGCCGGATATACACCGAGACAAACCTCTCAGCGGCTGGAAGTGTCTTTAAGAGGCAGCGAAGGGCCATGGAAAGGCTCTTGAACAAAAGCAAACACACACAACACCCAAAGTGGTCTCAACCCCCCTGAGCCACCTTGCAGAGCAGCCTCAAAAGATGAGAAGGGCCTGGGGGGGGACGCGGTGCACGCACCAGCACTTCTGGGAAGGCCCCTCTGCAAAATAGTATCATTCCGAGACTGTGCAGAAATAGACTTCCTCGGGGCGAAGCGTGCTGTGCTGCAGGGGGGCAGGCACAACCTTATACTCCTGGGTTTTCCCTTTCTTTAAAGGTCAAAGGAGGGGAAGGCAGGGCTGCCAACCTCCAGGTAGCAACTATTACAATTGATCTTCGGATGACAAAGATCAGTCCCCCTGGAGAAAATGGCTGCTTTGGAGGGAGGACTCTGTGGCATTGCACCATGCTGAGGTCCCTCCCTTCCCCCAAACCCCACCCTCCCCAGACCCCACCCCCAAAATCTCCAGGTATTTCCCAACCCAGAGCTGGAGACCCTGGTATCAGGTCAGGGAAAGGTGCTGGAGGAGAGGTTGTTATAATCCTCCGCTTTAGCTACGATTTGCCACATGGGAGAATATACACGGGCACACACACTTCGATCTAAGCCCTTTAAAGAAACTTGAGATCCTAATCACTGTGGGATCTCCTGCCTCGTACCCAGTTTGGCTCTTTGAAAGGAATGCATAAGAATGCCACACTGTGGTCTCGGGCAGCTGATGTTCCTTTCGTGAAGCCTGGACGGGAGGGAGCCACCATGGGACAAATGTCAGGTGTAGGTCGCTCCTGCCCTTCCCGGTGCCCCAAGGAGGGCAAGAAGGAGAAGGAGGGCAGGAAGGGCTGCATCAGTGCTTTTGGGAAGCCAGCAAGCCAGCATGAAGGTGATAGCCCGGAGCGATGCCAACCTCCAGGTGGGACCCGGCAGGGGTGGATTAAGGCTCACTGGTGCCCTAAGCACTGACCAATCTTGGTGCCCCCCTCCTTTCCACACTGACCCCATCCATTTTAGTTGTTGACCTGTCTGACCAGATATGCAGTGCTGGTTGCAGCAAAACAAACATTTATTCACAGGATAACACAATATACTGTACAAACTAAGCTTTTCACCCTTTCCCCAACTTTGTGGTGCCCCCTTTGGCCCTGGTGCCCTAAGCACGTGCTGAGTCTGCTTAATGGTTAATCTGCCCCTGGGACCTGGGGATCCCCTCCAGACCACAGAGATCAGTTTCCCCTGGAGAAAATGGCTGCTATGGAGGGTGGACTCTGTGGCACTGTACCCCACTGAGGTCCCTGCCCTGTCCAGGTTCCACCCCCGAATCTCCAGGAGTTTCCCAACCTGGAGCTGGCAACCCTAGCCCTAACTCTGTCTGTACTCCCAGCATGTGGCTCAGTAGGGTATACTGCCTGTGAACATGGAGGCTCCATTTAGCGCTTGCAGCAAGTAGCCACTGCTGGGTGCTTCCTCGTGCAAGTGTTCTTTAGTTTACCAGATCCGTCCAAGACAGATCAAGATGGGTAACCCTGTTAGTCTGTCTGTAGCAGTAGAAAAGAGCAAGACTCCAGTAGCACCTTGAAGTCCAACAAAATTTGTGGCAGGGTAGGAGCTTTCGTGAGTCACTGCCAGTGTTCCCTCTAAGCCCTTTCTTACATGCCCAGGGAAATGCTGATCACCACTTAGGGGCCAGGAAGTCATTTTTCTCCAGGCCAGTTTGGCCAGGGATCCTGGAGGTTTTGTGTCATCTTCAGGGCATTGAGCAGGGGTCACTGGGGGAGGGGGGAATATTTGTGAATTTCCTGCATTGCGGAGGGGGTTGGACTAGATGACCCTGGAGGTCCCTTCCAACTCTATGATTCTATTATTCTAAATCTGGGAGACCCAACTTCAAATCCCCACAAAACCCATTGCCTGACCTGGCGCCAGGCACACACTCTCAGCCTAACCTACCTCACAGGGCTCTTGTGAGGATGAAAATAAAGAGGGAGAGAATCACGTATCCCATTCTGAGTTGCGCAGAGGAAAGGTGGGTTAAAAAAAAAAATCTCGATTTCGGAAGCCACCTCTTCTTACCTCGTGGTGGGTCATGGAAGATTATACCAGTCTTCTTCCAGTGAAATCTCGCCATCTGCCCTGACATATTGTGGAGGGTAGCACATTAATAATGATGAGCTCTCACTCTAAGCCGTCTGCATTATCCGAAGGGGCATGCCTGGGAAGACCAGGTGCCGGGGCCCAACACGACACGTCCCGCTGGTCGGACATCTGGCTGTCTGCTTTTAGAAACAGACTGCTGGCCTAAATTATAGATCTTTTTGGTCCACTGCACAAAGGCTGCCTCCGTTAGATCTCAGGGCTGCACAGAGGTCATTTGATGGGCAACAGCTGGAAGGCCAGCCCAGCCCTCGAGCTGGTTTGCCAAAAAGGCCGCTGAGAACCAAAGCCAGTTCAGACATGGTGGCCTAGAGACGCGGAGGCACAACCCGTCAGAGGACTGAAAGGAATGTGGCACCGCTAATCATCTCAGTGAAGACTATCAAACCCAATTTGTGTGTAAGTGGTTCCCAACAATTCAGTTTCTCTCAGGAAGTGGCTCCCTCCTTTGTTAAGGATAAATACTGGCTTTGCTTCTGAATGTACGGTCACCATAGTCTATTTATCTGGTAATGCTACTACCCTGATGTATACAGTAAGATAGATGTCATGTTTATGAGCTTAATAATATCTCCTTGGTTATTCAATTAATGTGAATAGGCGTTTGTTGTAACGATTGTTGTGCTTTTCACCATATTATTGTTATACTCTTTTCTGTTATATGCTGAAAATAAAATTTAATAAAAGTTAAAAAGAAAAAGAAAAGTATGAGTTTAGTTTTATTATTATGGTCTTAAGACCAACATACAGAGTAAGCATAAAATGTAAGAAAAAGAAAAGTATACGGGGAGTTTGCCTAGAAGACCTTCCCATTAGGAGAGAATGTAGGTAAAACTTGCTGGTCCATTGGGGGGGGGGGGATCAGCAACAGCCGTTGTAACTCTTTGGATTGAGTCCGACCCAAATGTCACAAAAGAGTCCAAGCAGAACAGCTAGTTGTTTGTTTTTTTAATCCCAGAGGGTTAACAAGCTATCGTAATAACCCAGGGGGTCATGGTCTCAGTCGGACATGTGGCTCTTTGTTTCAAGCAAGGCTATGAAAACTTGCAGCCAGAGAGGTGCTTGCTGGGGGCGGGGGGGCAGCCAGAAAGATAGCAACAGTTAGAGAAGGAAATTACTTCTGCTCCCTAGTTGGTTCTCCATCCCTCTTGCCTTTTGGCTCCTTCTTTATTTACCCCAGCAAGCGTAACAACCCCAAATTCTCCATTAAACAAGCCAATTCTCCCTCGGTTATTCTTGCAATGATGTGCTGGTTTTTGACCCAATATTCAGGGCATTGTGTATTCCATGTTTAATTTTTTTTTAAGTGAAATTCTAAGCTCAAACAATTCCTAAGAAAAACTGAATTCTGCAAACAACAAGCATTATGCAGACGGAGTTTAATTTATTCTGGTTTTGGTCATCACCAGACAGAAGAGAAGAAAGAGAATAAGAGATTGGATTTATACCCCGCCATTCACTCAGTCTCAGAGCGGCTTATAAACTCCTTTCCCTCCCCCTCCCCACAACAGACACCCTGTGAGCAATGTTCCCTCTAAGCTGTGGGATCGTGTGAGCAAAAATTCTACTTTGTGAGCTAGTGGCATTAAAGTTGTGAGCAAGCGATTTGGCTCCTGCAACAATTAGTTTGCCCTGGAGCCGTCCTTCCTGAGCTAAGACAAAAACGTGTGAGCTGGAGGCTAAAAACCGTGAGCTAGCTCACACTAACTCAGTTTAGGAGGAACACTCCCTGTGAGGTAGGTGAGGCTGAGAGAGCTCTTTTTCAAGAACTGTCCTTTCAAGGACAGCTGTTGTCAGAACTCTGGCTTGCCCAAGGTCATCCAGCAGCTGCAAGTGGAAGAGTGGGGAATCAAACCCGGTTCTTCCAGATTAGAGTCTGCACACTTAACCACTACACCAAACACAAGCCATGCAAGGTTGGGACTGTGGTTCAGTGGTAGAGCGTCTGCTTGGCATGCAGATGGTCCCAGGTTCAGTCCCTGGCATCTCCAGTTAAAAGGCTCTGGTTGTAGGTGGTGAGAAAAACCTCTATCTGAGACCTTGGAGAGCTGCTGCCAATCAGAGTAGACAATACCAACCTTGATGGAACCTGACTCAGCAGGAGGCAGCTTTATTCATTCATTTAGAGTTGGGGCTGTGGCTCAGTGGCAGACCATCTGCTTGGCACGCAGAAAACCCCAGGTTGTGTCAGTTTCAACTCTCTATTTCAGCTATTTGCAGTCTATTAGTAAAATGCCAAAAACTCTACTCTGAAGCGGCACAGAACAAATCTTTGCCCTGTTGCATCCGAAAAGACTTCAGGTAACTGTAGAGGACAACTGCATGCCCTTCCTATCCCTCTCTTCTCCAGGCCAAACATACCCAGTTCCTTCAACCTTTTCTAGTAGGATTTATTTTCTGGATCCCAGATCAGTTCTGCCGCCCTTCTGCGATGCTGCCCCAACCACAAAATGTGATAGAGAAAAGCAAGAAGGTCCCAGTCCACAGTACAGTAAAGCAAAACACAAAAAGGAAACTGTGCAAAAATTGCTGCAGTTTATATCACAAAAGTCTATATTTCCATGTAATGCCAAAAGTCCATTTGTTTTTTTCAGACATACAATCAAAGAAATACGGAACGACATCTTTGTGTTGTTGATCTTCGATGAAGGCTCTACGAAACGGAAATTGTTATCCGGAGAGTTTCATCATCATTACCTTGTGAAGACTTCTTTGATTGATTGTCTGAAAAAAACAAATGGACTTTCGGCATTACATGGAAATACAGACTGTTGGGATATAAACTGCAGCAATTTTTGCACAGTTTCCTTTTTGAGTTTTGCTTTACCAACCTGAAACTGGCCAATATATCGGCTTGCATTACAGTCTCTCCTGGAGACTGTACGAACCTTCGAGCCAGGACCTGGCTTCGTGGCATAGGTCAACAGAAACGCTGAAACACCCCTGGAGACAGGGACTTTGTTATGTAAGTGATTATAATATAGAGCACTTTTCATTTGCAAAGCACTCTGCAACCTCGCAGTGGGATCGAGTGCTATGAATATCTCCCGATCTCCTTGGAGAGGAAGGAGAGCACTAGGTTGGCCCCAGATGGTGTATCAGGTTGCTTTTGCAAAGTGCCAATGGTTGGGAACAGCTTCGCTTCTCTCTCTTGCACTTCTGTGCATGCTGAATAACGCACTACCAACTGACTTTCAATGCACTTTAGCCATCGCTTGCAAGTGGATTTTGCCATTTCACACAGTAAAATCTAGTCGCAAAGTACACTGAAAGTGCGCTATTCAGTGTGTGTGAAAGCGCCAGTCTCTGAAGTGGTGAAGCAGATGGACGTGGGGGGAAGGGGTGCGGAATCAGCAATGGACGCGTGCACTCCCTAGAGGGAGACCTCTCCACACACTTCCTGCCCCCCCCAGCTGAGATGAAGGGGCAGATCCAGACATTTGTTCCTGAGGAAGTTTATAGAGAAGGAATAGCTTTTCCTGTCTTTGGAAACAAAGCAGGTGTTTTGGCTCGGACCGGGGAGAAGGAAAAACAGGAACTGAATGCCAGGAAGAAGCCATTATGTCTCGCTCAGAGGAGGGACTGTGGCTCAGGGGCGGAGGATGCATTTTGCCTACAGAAGTCCCAGGTTCAATCCCGGCATTTCAATTTGAAAGCATTGCTTGCGGGGGGGGACACCCTTTTCTTGATCCCTTGGAGTCGACAGGCCAGGCCAACCTGGGCCAACTGAATAAAACAGGAGTGGCCAAACTGCGGCTCGGGAGCCGCATGCGGCTCTTTCACACATATTGTGCGGCTCCCGGCAGGGTGGCTGGGGAAGCGAAGGGAAGGCATGCCTCCCTGTTCAGTCTTCCCTTCCCCAGCCAGTGTTCCCCTCCCTGGGAAGGCTTGAGGTGAGGGGGAGGAGAGAAAGAAAGCAACTTTAAATGTGTTCTCAAAGCCCCCCCCCGGCCTGGCTTGGAGACGGCATTTGTCTCTTTAAATCCCTTCACTAAGCCAGCCAGCGTGGGTTCGTGAGGGGGTTAGAAGACACATTTAAAGTTAAAGTTGCTTTCTTTCCACCTGCCCCCCATCTATTTACTTTCTTTCCATTTTCTTTCTTTCCACTTTTCTTTTTCTCTCTCTCTCCCTTTCTCTCTCTCCCTTCTTTCCTTCCTTCCCCCTTCCTCCCATCTATTTGCTTTCTTTGTTTCTCTCTCTCTCTTTCTTTCTACTTCTTTCATTCTTTCTTTCCACCTCTCTCTCTCTCTTGGACAAATAAATATCATTAGCAAACAAATAAATATCTTTGAATAGATAAATATAATTATCAATATCTGTTTTTACCCCTTTTGTTTTATTTTTGGCAGTCCCATTTAATGTTAATAAAAAACAAATTTGCATATTTTCCAATTAAAACGTGTAATATTTGTTTATGTCTTGTGGCTCTCAAACATCTGACGTTTATTCTATGTGGCTCTCACATTAAGCAAGTTTGGCCACCCCTGGAATAAAGCGAATTTGTATAGCTCCAGAAGAGTCCAAACCAAAACCAGACGGGTAAGCGTGAATTTAAGTCACACTTAAATGCACATGAAAGCTTGTATCTTGTATTAAACTGTGTTAGTCTTAAAGGTGCCACTGGACTCGAATTCAGGTCTGGATCGGGTCAGTGCCCAAACGGGAGACCTCCAGGAATGTCCTTAAGAAAGTCTCCTTGAATTCCATGACGGAAGAAAGAAGGATGATAAAAGATAAGATAAAGGAGAAAGTCCCACAGCCATTACAAATGGCTTTAGAATACACCTTGCTATGGATTTATATATATTTGAATACGTAGTTTTCAATACCTTGTATTTATACAGTGCAATTTTGCACCACTCTTCCTCCGGTGAGCTCAGGGAATTATATGCAGTTCTCCTTTCCTCTGTTTTACCTTCACAACAACCCTGTAATGGATGCTAGGCTGATTCAAGGAGATTTGTGGCAGATTGTATTTGCTTATAGTCATAATGATTTTTTTAAAAAAAATAAAGCCACTGAGTATGTGCAGAGTATCTTTCCCTCACTGCTGAGCCGGAAGGTATTTTCCCATTCCAAAACTGGTATTAGAAGAGCATAAGAAGAGCCCTAGCATATCAGACCAGTGATCTACCCAGTCTAGCATCCTGTCTCACACAGAGGCCAACGGGTTGAAATTAAATCAGAAGAGTTTTTGGCTAAACATTAGGAAGAACTTCGTGAGAGGTAGAGCAGTTCCTCAGTGGAACAGGTTTCCTTGGGAGGTGGTGGGCTCTCCTTCTTTGGAGGTTTTCAAACAGAAATGCCCTTCACTACCCGAAGGAGTCTCAGAGCAGCTTACAATCTCCTTTCCCTTCCCCACCCCACAACAGACACCCTACCCTGTGAGGTAGGTGGGGCTGAGAGAGCTCTCCTGAGAACTATCCTTGAGAGAACAGCTCTGACAGAACATTATGACTGACCCAAGGTCACACCAGCAGCTGCATGTGGAGGAGTGGGGAATCAAACCCAGTTCTCCCAGATTAGAGTCTGTGCTCATAACCATTACACCAAACTGGCTCTCCTTAGCCCATGGCTAATCACAGTCCCCTCAATCCCCCCCCCCATTTAGGATTCAAAGGCAGGGCCTTGGGCTTGGAAGATGGAAAACCAGTAACAGATTGCCTCTGAGCCGGTGTGAAGTGCACTGAATAACACAACCCAGCTTCCACACACACACACACACACTAAATAAAGGAACAGTCCTTTACTTTACTGCTGGGAAACTCCAACATGATAATGGAAAGGTAGGATAGAAATCATACAAACAGATTGGCATTTATGAATTCTTACTAGCATTTTTTTGTGTGCAAAGTCACTTTGCCAGTGCAGTGTAACGATTACCGCCTCGGAGTAGGATCTGGGAGACTCCGGTTCAAACCCCTGCCTGGCATTGAGGTTTGTTGGGTGACCCCAATTGGGCCAGCCACGTCCCCTCAGCCTAACCTAACTTACAGAGAGGAGGAAGAAACTGAGGAGAGGAGGGCAATGTAAAGCGCTGAGAGTCCCCCATCCCCCCCCAGGAAGAAATGCCATTGTATACAAGAAGTAAAACAAAAAACTTTGTTGTAATAATAAAATGCTTCTGATGAGGAGGATCTACAAAGAGGTTGGAGTCCTTAGGCCTCTCAGGACACGTCCCAAAATGAATGCCTGTTGCACTGTCTACCAGTAATCATCTTGGAAGACCAATCCACATGGCCCCTTTCCCTCCCATGAAAGAGCTTTCGGTTCCGAGCATTTTTTTGCCAACGGTTGCTATCTTAATATCCTTGCCTCTCTTCTCTTCCTTCCTTTTGACATCTCTTCTGTGCGGGGCATTTTGCTGGTAAGCGCTTTGGGAGAGGGGTGCTATTTTTTTAATGACCCTCTGAAAAACGAACGTACTTCCTCCTGTACCCTATGGTGAACCTCTGGGATACACTGCCATGAGACAGTCACTACCTTAGACAGAAAAGAGCAAGAGTCCAGTAGCACCTTAAAAACGCACAAAATCTGGCAGTGCCCCCTCTAAGCTGCGGAGTCTTGTGAGCGAAAATTCTATCTTGTGAGCTATTGGCATTAAAGTTGTGAGCAAGAGATTTGGCGACTGCACAAATTAGTTTGCTCTGGAGCCCTCCTTCCTGAGCTGAGACAAAAATGTGTGAGCTGGTGGCTAAAAAACTGAGAGCTAGCTCACACTAACTCAGCTTAGAGGGAACACTGGCCAGTGACTCATGAAAGCTCCTACCCTCCACAAATTTTGTTAGTCTTTAAGTTGCTCTTTTCTACTGCTAGAGACAGACTAACAGGGCTACCCATCTTGATCTGTCTTGGACAGATCTGGTAAACTAAAGAACACTTGCATGAGAAAGCACCCAGCAGTGGCTACTTGCTACAAGAGCTAAATGGAGCCTCCATGTTCACAAGCAGTATACCCTACTGAACCACATGCTGGGCTAAGCTGTGGAGTCTTGTGAGCAAAAATTCTACTTTGTGAGCCACTGGCATTAAAGTTGTGAGCAAGAGATTTGGCTACTGCATAAATGAGTTTGCTCTGGAGCCACCCTTCCTGAGCGAAGACAACAATGTGTGAGTCAGAGGCTAATAACTGTGAGCTAGCTCACACTAACTCAGCTTAGAGGGCGCACACTGGCTGGGAGTACACACAGGGTTAGGGCTTGGGTTGCCAGGTCCCCCCTGTCCACTGGCAGGGGATGGGGGGTAGGGTTGCCAGCTCCAGGTTGGGAAACTCCTGGATATTTGGGGGTGGAGCCTGGGGAGGACAGCGACCTCAGTGGGGTGTGCAATGCCACAGAGTCCACCCTCCAAAGCAGCCATTTTCTCCAGGGGAACTGATCTCTGTGGTCTGGAGATGAGCTGTCATTGCAGGTGATCCCCGAGCCCCACCTGGAGGCTGGCATCGCTCTGGGATGTCACCAGTTTGGTGTGGTGGTTAAAGTGCGCGGACTCTAATCTGGGAGAACTGGGTTTGACTCCCCACTCCTCCACTTGCACCTGGCTGGATGACCTTGGGCAAGCCATAGTTCTGATAAGAGCTGTCCTTGAAAAGAGCAGTTTCTGTCAGAGCTCTCTCAGCCCCACCTACCTCAAAGGGTGTCTGTTGTGGGGAGGGGAAGGGAAAGGAGTTTGTAAGCCGCTCTGAGACTCCTTTGGGTAGTGAAGGGCGGGGTACAAATCCAATCTCTATTCTTCTTCTTCTTCTTCATGCTGGCTTCCCAGCTGCCCAAAAGCCATGCACCGGCTGTTTTGAAAATGCTTCTGAACCAGAGGTAACCTGGGTCCAATCCAGCATGGCAAATTCTTTCATTTTTTATGCCAGCATCTTGCAGGCCCTCCACTGTGTATAAACAGCACACCACCGCAACACCTCAAACCACGAGGTACAACCGTTTCCACGTTTGCTCGAACACTCACTCCGCAATCTCTGCCCTGCCGAGCTTTCCACACCCTTCCAGGTATCAAAAACCATCCCTGCTTCTTTCTTTCATGCTTAATTTGCGACACACACGGCACCCACTCGCTCAAGACACTTTGGAGCGTTTCCTTTCGATTCCTTTGTAGCAGAAGCGATGCCTGGCTAATTCACGACCCCCCCTCGAGGTTCCCTCCCCCCCTTTTGTTCTGAGCATGCTGCGCCTAATTTATTCACGTGTGTATAGATGTAATTGCACACAGAAAAAATACAATACAAACAAAGCCATGCCTTCAAGCGTGGGAAGAGGACGCTACTATCAGTGGGAAAGGGACTTTTGAATGGAGGAGGGCCTAGCTCTATGGGCAGAGCATGTTCCTTGCATGCAGAGGGTCCCAGGTGCAAACCCCAATTAGCAGCCAGTGATTAAAAGCTCCAAAGGCCTGCCAAAGCCTTAATCTCCAAAGTCCCGATGAACTGATTTGTTCCTGCATGGAATTAATTTGCTAACAAGGATTGGGAGAAATTTTCACCTTCCCTGCCAACACCCCCCCCCCCCTGGGTTTCCCTCCCCATCCTGATCTCTGTTCCCCTCCAGGATGCTGGGGAGGCGACTGGGCAGGGCAGTCCCAAGCAAAAAAACAGGGATGAGACAGATGGGCAGAGGAGCTGGACTCAGCGGCAGGGACAAGCAGACAGGGGATTGAGACGCCACCCGTGTCCCGGTGCAACCTCTCCGATCACCAGAGAGCATCTCTTTGGCGGCAGAACGCACCCTGTGCCAAAGGCGCCTTTGAAATCTGGCTGAGGACCCAGCTGGAGAATCAAACTGTGTTCACCTTTTAGGCCCGAAACCCTTTTCCAGCCACCTGTGAAACCTCTGGCAAATGCATCCTTCTCTGTCTGATCTCTGCCACCTTAGAGAATGCAGGCTTTCATGATGGGGGTAAGGCCCGGTTCTCTCTTCGAAGAGCTGCAGGTGGTGGTGGTGGTGGGGGGGGACGATGAATCTCTGCAGGGAGGCGTCAGCTGTCACTCACAGACAGGGATGACGTGCGTCAGTCCGCAGGGTGACGGCAATGACTGCAAAGCAATTTAGGGGCCCAATTGTGAAAACGCCTTTTAATTAAGCCATCTCTACGCACGCTGCCCGCATTATGATGGTACGCCTACAGTCACGGCTGGGGAGTGTGGATAAATCAGCAGTACCTTTGGGGACTCTAAAGAGTGCCTCTAATGCGTGTCTTGGTTTGGATTAGACGGCCCGTTTTCTATGGGGACTCTTTCAAGTGTTGATAGATTCAGGGGGGGGGTAACCGTGTTAGTCTGAAGCAGCAGAACAAAGTTTGAGTCCAGTGGCACCTCTAAGGCCAACAGAGTTTAATTCAAGGTATGAGCTTTTGTTTGCACGCATACTTGGATCTGAAGAAGTGTGCATGCACACGAAAGCTTATATCTTGAATAAAACTTTTTTTGACCACCTCTCCCTCTATGAGCCCCAAAGGGTTTTACGATCTGCCAATAAACACCTTCTGGTGGTCCGTCTCACCTTGACTAGGGCCAGGGCCTTCTCAGCCCTGGCCTCTACCTGGCGGAATGAGCTCCCATACGAGATCAGGGCCCTGCAGGACCTTTTACAGTTCCGCAGGACCTTTTACAGTTCCGTAGGGCCTGCAAGATGGAGCTCTTCCACCAGGCTTTTAACTAGGGTGACGGACATCCCTCCCTCTTTCCTGGGCCTCCCCTCAGTGGGTCAGAACTGCTTACCAGAGATGGCATCAGTGAGGCCTAATTCTAATGACAACTGCACCAGCTGAAGAATATAGTTGTAATTTATTAGTGTTTTAATTGTATTTTTACCAATTCCTTCGTATTTTATATATTGTATTTTTATTAAATCTGATGTAACCCGCCCTGAGCCTGCCGTGCGGGGAGGGCGGGATAGAAGTAGAATAAAATAAATAAATAAAAAGAAAATTGGTCTTAAAGGTGCCACTGGACTCAAGCACTGTGATGAGTCCACCTTCTGACGCTGACGCTTTCTCAAGGGGAAATGATGTTGGTAGTTTAGGTATAAGCTTTTGCGTGCATGCATGCTTGTGTCCGAAGAAGTGTGCATGCCCACAAGAAGTTTATACCTTGAATAAAACTTTGTTAGTCTTAAAGTGGACTCAAACTTTGTTCTTCTTTAAGTGTTGTTACCCAACTCCAGCATCTGAGACAGGGACCGGCAGAACGAACCCTTCAACCCTGTCCTGGTCTCACCGGGTGGCCTCGAAGGTAGTCTGAATATTTCCGCATCGCTTTCTCATCTGGAAAACAAGAAGGCCTCGGGTTGGACCCCTGCACGGGAGGAGGACTGCCCCGTTAGCAGAACAGAAACTCAGGAGCCGACCGAAAAGCCTTAAATAGACAGCTCTGAAGCAGCAAGTTGGGTTCGGACTGATCTGCTCTCCTGCAGCTTCGAGTCAACAACTGGGCGGTCCTGTTTTGGGCAAATCAGCCAATCACCCCCTTTCAGATTTATTTTATCAAATCTGTACCCCAGCCTTTCTCCACAGAACTCAGGACAGGATGTAAGAACCAGTGTTCCCTCTAAGATGAGTTAGTCTGAGCTAGCTCATGGATTTTTAGCCTCTGGCTCACACATTTCTGTCTTAGCTCAGGAAAGATGGCTCCAGAGCAAACTAATTGGCAGTAGCCAAATGGCTCACTCACAACTTTAATACCAGTGGCTGACAAAGTAGAATCTTTGCTCACAAGACTCCGCAGCTTAGACAGAGCATTGGTAAGGACTGGGGTTTTTCATCCTCCTTGCCTATGTAGGTTAGGCTGAAAGGTAGTGGTTACTGAGGTTGAGCTAGGAATCGAACGCAGATCTCTCCAGTTGAGGAGTGATGCGTAAACCATTCCACCACACCAAACGGTAACCTAGGACTCCGTAAGGAGAGCTCCTAGCTATCAGAAGAGTGGAGCTTACACACTCGGCAGGCCCTGTGCCAGGTATTTGGGGGGCACCAAGCAGACCACCCAGAGCCCCCCTCCTCCTCTGACCACCACCAGGACTCCCACTCATGCCTTTCTTTCAGCAACCCATACCCCTGCCTGCCTACATGTCCTTCCTTCTCCTGGCCATTTGTCAGCCTTCCTACTGACAGTATGTCCTTTCCCCAATGAAGAAGAGCTGGTTTTTATACCCACTTTTCTCTACCTTAAGGAGCCTCAAAGTGTCTTACAATTGCCTTTGCTAGCTTGATCTCATCAGATCTCGGAAGCTATGCAGGGTCGGCCTTGGCTAGTATTTGGATGGGAGATCCCCAAGGAATACCAGGGGCGGGACACAGAGGCAGGCAAAGGCAGACCACCTCTGAAGTGTCTCTTGCCTTAAAGCCTTAAAGTCTCGCTTGCCACCTATTAATTCCTCTCCCCGCAACAGGCACCTTGTGAGGCGGGTGGGGCTGGGAGAGTTTTCAGAGAACTGTGACTGGCCCAAGGTCACCCAGCAGGCCTCAGGTGAAGGAGAAGTGGGGAATCAAGCCCGGTTCTCCAGATTAGAGTCTGCCGCTCTTAACCACGACGCCACGCTGGCTCTCAATAGTACTGATGGGTGTGTGCAGATGGCAACCCCACCACAGTGCCCTCCAGGAGTGTCCCCATTGTACACTACCTGCAGGTCCCTTCGTGGTGGCATGGGGCTGGGGGACTCTGTGGCAGTGGGGCAACCCCCAGCAGCCGCCCCACCTCAGGATACGCTGATGCTTCCATTTCCCCTTATCCCCCCATCCCCCAGGCACTCACAAAGCTTCTCCCTGCAGTTCGGTGGGTTCCAGTTAGCCTTTCCAAACACATCACTCAAAGACAACTCCTTCCTTCCCACCCTCCCAAGGTGCACAAGAAAGGCCTTGCAAGCGAAGGGGGGGGAAGGGGGGAAGCGCAGCCCACACACCCCGTATTAATAGCACCCAAGCGATCAGCGCTTAAAATAGTCCGCAAGGAGCAAGAAGGCGGGTCTCAGCTGACAGCAACCTATTCTGCAGAAGAGCAACTGTGACGCAAACACAATTAAAAAGGCTGCTTTTAGAAACGCACACACACCTACGGGGGGCACCTCCCTCTGAACGTCCAGCACATGCCCACGCACAAGTTAACGCTCTACCAAGGCCGGCTACAGCGTTACAGAGCCTCCCCAAATGGGGCATCTCACGCAGGGGCATATCGTTTTCACCAGTGTTGAACCCTTGGCACCTCCAGCCAAAGGGGAGTTTTCTTTCTTGGAAAAGGCTTTTGCCCGAGATCCAGAAAATGGGTCTCATGCCACTAATCCAGATAAACCTAAATTCCACCCACATGCAAAGCCTGGCAAAGGTTTGCACTTCCATATTTTGAATTTTATACGTGATCTCCCCCCCCCCCGGCCGGCATGCATGTACTAACTTTTTCTTTATATGGAGAACTCTTACACTGCAGTAGAAGAGAGCAAGAGTCCAGCAGCACCTTAAAGACTAACACAATTTGTGGCAGGGGAGGGGCTTTCACGAGTCACTGCTTACTTCTTCAGATACAACTAGAATGTGAGTCCATCTGTCCTTATAACTGGAGAGTGGAGGGATTTCAGATTCTAGCTGTATCTGAAGAAGTGAGCAGTGACTCGTGAAAGCCCCTCCCCTGCCACAGATTTTGTTAGTTTTTAAGGTGCTACTGGACTCTTCCTCTTTTCTGTTGCTATAGTCTACCCATCTTATTGCTACAGACAGACTAGTAACAGGCAGGGGTCATTTCCTGCCAGAGCGCACAGGAGCGGAGCTCTGGCAGTAAAGAGCCCAGGGGGCGGGCACATGCAACAAGCCCCGCCCCCTGCTCCCAGCAGCCCTCAGTCAGAGCAAGAAGCAGCCAGGTAAGTTGCAGAGCCCCCCCCCGGCCCCCCAGTCCAAAACAGTCCAGTGGCACCTTTAAGACCAGGTTTTATTCAGGTACAGCTCTCCCTCCTCTGCGAGGGCAGATCAGCATGTTCCCCCCCCCCCCAATAGTTAGCAATCCAAAACAGTCCAGTGTAGCCTGAGTGGTGGGTGTTGCCTTCTGACACACTTCCGGTGGTTTTAGGGGGCGTGGCATATGCAAATAAGTTATGCTAATGAGTTATGCTAATGAGCTCCTGCACCTCTTTTTCTACGAAATGACCCCTGGTAACAGGGCTACCCATCCTGATTTATGTCACATAGGCTGCGGTCACACGGAGCATTAACCACGCTACAGAGATGGAAGATAGGTGGATTTTCTGTGTGCGATCACTCCACCACATCTGGGAAGCGTAGAGCTCCCGTGCCGAACCCGAGGCTTCCCGCCGAAGATGCGGGGTAAAAAACTAGTACCTCCGAGATACTAGTTTCCGGAAACCGCGGGGCAAGGGCGGACGCCTGATCGTGTTTCCGGTGGAATCTCGTGGCATCCAGCGCGCGCCCATGTCCCGTTGCGAACAGGTTTTTTCCCCCAAGTCTCCACAGAATGCGCACAAGCACCCAACGGTGCATGCGCACAAAGAGGCCCCCTCCCACTGCAGCCAGGCTTGCCGCCTCTGGCCACTGTCGCGCAGGCGGTTAGAGCAGCTGTGATGAGGGGGCCCACCTCCCCCTCCATTGGCTATGCCTCGGAGCTCTGTTGGGGTCCGGAAGCGTCTGTCGCCCTCTCCGGTAAGCCCACCACCCACCTTCGGATGTGCAGATACGATTGCTCAGTCATGCGTATGCTCAAACTTCAGTTTTTTTTAAAAATCCATCCCGTTTGCCACGGAAGTGGCGCCTAGCGATTGCTGGTGTGATCGCGCCGCACCACTTCTTTGCGCGCTGCAGGATCATCGTGTGATCGGCACCTGCCCCCTAACCACAGGACCTCCATGGGACCTCGATGGGTCGTCTGATCGCGCAACCCCCCATTATTTTCCTCCGGGGCAAACAGCCCCGCCCCCCCCCCCCGCATTTTCCGGCCCGTATGACCGGGGCCATAGTACTCTTAACGAAAGTCCTTCTAAAAACTGCAGCTGACAAGAAGCACCACCTGACACGGGGCCTTCCTCCTTCCATCACACAAAGGAAGGAACGTGTCTTCTAAGATGGAGACCACGCATGGGCTTGTTCTTGAAAAACAAAGGAAGCAGGTGGCTCCTTGTTCCGGAAATATCATTTTTGCTCATTTGCCAATTTAATCCGTTTCAGAAATCTCTCCAACAACTTACTTATTGCCAATGGTTAACTGACTGACCCGGTGTCTTTAACTTGGAGATCCCTAATTTTTGGACAAGTAGAAACTCACTCAATTCAAAAATTTTACCGTTCAGCTTTACTCCCTTGCTTTTCAAACAAAAGTCTGAATTAAGAAAATTTGCCCCAAAACATTCCCAACTCTCCCACAGCCCCACTTATTTCCGATTTAAAACTGGACTGCCTAGAGCCAGTGTGGTGTAGTGGTTAAGAGCACTGGACTTTAATCTGGAGAACCAGGTTTGATTCCCCACTCCTCCTCCACACCTGCTGGGTGACCCTGGTTCAGTCACTTTTCCCAGAGCTCTCTCAGCCCCATCTGCCTCATAAGGTGCCTGTTGTGGGGAGGGGAAGAGAAGGAGATTGTAAGCTGCTTTGAGCACATGAAGCCTGCTGGGTGACCTTGGGCCAGCCACAGTTCTCCCAAAGCTCTCTCAGCCCCATCTGCCTCATAAGGTGCCTGTTGTGGGGAGAGGAAGGGAAGGAGATTGTAAGCCGCTTTGAGCCTCCTTAGGGAAGAGAAAAGCAGAGTATAAAAACCAACTTCTCTTCTTCTTCTAGATCATTTATCTGACTTCGTAGAACACACATATCTATATCCTTTTTGCCTTGTCTATGATGATGACAGGCTCCTGTCAGTTATTAAAGGCTCAGATGAGACAGTGCCCTTTCACAAGCATCCCCCCAATGGAGATGGGCTTCACTTAGGGATTGTCCTCGGGACCCATTTTCAGTGCCAGGACCCAGGTCTGGAACACAGGAAATAATACTGAAGTGTGTTCCTGAGAGGACAGTTGTATTCACATGTGACTGCAAGCCCGTGGTTTGATCCGCAGTTAGCTGCAACATCTGAATGCAGACAAGCCCAAACAAACCAGGATTTGTTGCTTACATCTGGGAGACCAACTAGAGTTTGTTGCAAAAACCTGGGTTTAACCAAAACCACTGTCTGTTATGACAGCTGAAAGCTTTCCCTCCTCACTGAACAATGATCATTGCTGCACACTGGCAACCAGACAGGGGTCCTTACCAGAGGAGGAGGAGGAGGAGGAGGAGGAGATTGGATTTATACCCCGCCTTCACTACCTGAAGGAGTCTCAGAGTGCCTTACAATCTCCTTCTCTTCCCCTTCCCACAGACACCCTGTGAGGTAGGTGGGGCTGAGAGAGCTCTTTTGAGAACTGCCCTTGAGAGAACAGCTCTAAGAGAACTTGTAACTGACCCAAGGTTACACCACCAGCTGCAAGTGGAGGAGTGGGGAAATCATAGCCGATTCTCCCAGATTAGAGTCCACGCTCTTAACCACTACACCAAACTGGCTCTCGAGGGCCAGACTTGCCCATACGCCTGACCTCCAGGATGTTTTTATTTTAGAAATTAAGCACAGAATGACACCTAATCTCCAGGCTGCAGAGATCAGTTTCCCTGGATAAAATGGATGCTTTGGAAGGTGGGCTCTGTGGCATCGTACCCCTCTGAGGTCCCCGTCCTCCCCAGGCTCTGTCCCCAAACCTCTAGGAATTTCCCAACCTGGATCTGGCAACCCTACACCCCCCATCCCCTGCCAGTGGCCAGGAGTGACCTGGCGAACCCACTTCTGCACAAGCTCAGAGACACTGATCGTTTCACCTGTTCTGAGCGCTGGGGTTTGGTGCAGCTTCAGAGCTGAACCCCATTCAAATAAAGCCCCGAAAGAGTGACACCATTGGCCATAAAGGTGAAGGGGCACCTTTGCCCCCCACCCCATTGCTCATATTTATTTATTGCATTCAAACATTTATACCCCACCTTTCCTCTCGGCTCAAAGCGGCTTACAAATCATAATCAAAACTTTGCAGATTAAAGCCCCCCCCCGATACCTCCCTCCCCTCCTTAAAAGATGCCTGCTGTTCACACCCCCTCCAAAGCCCTGACAAAACAGGCCTCCATCAAGCTCTCCAATGAGGGGGACTCCCCTCCCCTCTTCAGCGAGGCCTTTCCATAGTGCAGGACTGCGATGGAGAAGGACCAGGCTCTGGTCGATGCCACGGGGGCCACCCAAGTAGCCAGCAGCTGAGAACATGGGAACACGTGGGTGCAGCCGCCCTTTAGATATGGGGTCCCTCTAAGCTGAGTTAGTGTGAGCTATCTGGCTCACAGATTTTTGTCTTAGCTCAGGAAGGAGGGCTCCAGAACAGATTAATTTATGCAGTAGCCAAGTCGCTCACTCACAATTTTAATGCCTGTCAATTTTATGTACCTATTTTACCCCTTTTGCATTCTCTTTTGGTCAAGACTTCGGTCATATAGACCCGTAATAAATTGAATTTTAATGCCAGTAGCTCACAAAGCAGATTTTTTTGCTCACAAGACTCCATAGCTTAGAGGGAGCATTGCTCCATATGACCAAACTCATTGATGCAGCAGCCAAATCGCTCGCTCACAACTTTAATGCCAGTTGCTCACAGAGTAGAATGTTTGCTCACAGGACTCCGCAGCTTAGCGGGAGCATTGCTGGGAAGCCTGCCTTTCTACGATTGCCAGCTCTGGGCTGGGAAAGACCTGGAGACTTGGGAGGGGGAACCAGGGCAGGGCAGGGCTTCAGAAGGAGAGGGTCCTCAGTGGGGTGTCATGCCATAGAGTCCACCCTCCAAAGCAGCCACTGTCTCCAGGGGAACGGGCCTCGGTTGCCTGGAGATCAGTTGTAATAGCAGAAGATCTCCAGGTACCACACTGGCCTGGAGAACCCAGGCTGGCCTGATCTCGTCAGAACTCGGAAGCTAAGCAGAGTCAACCCTGGCCAGTATCTGGAGGGGAGACCTCCAAGGAATACCAGGGTCGTGATGGGGAGGCAGGCAATGGCAGATTGCCTCTGAACGTCTCTTGCCTTGAAAGCTCCACGGGGTTGCCGTGAATCGGCGGTGTCTTGATGGCACTTTCTACCATCACTCCAGGTGCCGCCTGGAGGCCAGCAATCCTACTGCCTTCCCCCCCATGTTTACCGGCTCCCCACAACCGACTGTTTCCAGGCCCAATGCCCCTTAACAACAAGAAGAGAGGCGCCAGCTCCACTGGCCCTGCGAAGGGTGCTGCCTTGGCCCCTTCTCCAAGGAACGGCCTTGACTCTGGTAAACAAGGCAGAAATAACCTCCGGGAACCCGAGAGCCCCTCGCAGCGGGGAGGGGAGAGGCGAGGCAAGATCCTTCACGGATACTGATACCAAAGGCTTTCTTGGAAAAGGTCTGGCTCCCCTCGCAGAGTGGCAATGTTTGCAAGACCTGTCCACCGTTTCCTGCAGTGCACCTGCTCTGTCTACTCACGAGAAGGGGGGGGACTTCAACCCTGGACAGTCCTCCCCCCAGCTAAAGGCTCTCAGGCAGGCAGGCAGAGGAAGACCTTCCCCGAATGATTTAGGCTCAATTCAGACATTACAAAACACAGCGATTTCTTTCCCACCGGCAAGAAAGAGTTTAACTACCGCACTTCTGAGCACTCTCCCCCTGAGACTTACTCCAATTCATTGTGACATTCATATGTGGGCCCATTTGCTAACGAAGGTTTGCTTCTTTCCCAGTAAATGGAAATTCTTGACCACAGTCCAATCCTGATTAAGAGTCTTGGTTCCCGGCAAAGTAACTAACTCTCCTTACAAAAGTGCTTTCATTCTGATAGCTGGAACTCCACTGAAGACTTCCATCTCAGGGCACCACACAGAGGGAGAGAATGTATGAGCCCGGCAACTACCTCCGGCACCAGTGTGGCTTAGTGGTTAGAATGTCAGATTGCAGTCAAGGAGGAGGTTTCCCTTGCTCCAAAGCCAGTCAGATCCAAATCTAGGGGGCGGTGCTCATCTCTGTTTCCAAGCTGAAGAGCCAGCGCTGTCCAGAGACATTTCCGTGGTCATGTGGCCGGCATGACTAAATGCCAAGGCGCACGGAACGCTGTTACCTTCCCATCAAAGTGGTACCTATTTATCTCCTTGCTTTTGAACTGCTAGGCTGGCAGGAGCTGGGGCCAGAAACGGGAGCTCACTCTGTCATGCCGCACTCGGGTCTCGAAATGCCAAGCTACAGACCTTCCGGTCTGCAGCTCAGCGTCTTAACCTCTGAGCCACCGCGGCCCCCACAGTCAAGGAGACCCAGGTTCAAATCTCCTGCACTCTCCCACAAAGGTCACAGAGTGAGGATAAAACTCATGGAAGAGGGGACCACACCTAGGGATGCCCACTCTGGGTCGGTAGAGACCTGGAGATTTGGGGGATGGAGCCTGGAGAGGGCAGGGTTTAGGAGAGGCGGCACCTCAGCAGGGTACAAGGCCATGGAGTCCACCCTCCAGAGCAGCCATTTCCTCCAGGGGAACTGATCTCTGTAGTCTGGAGACCAGTTGTAAAAGCGGGAGGCCTCCAGGCCGCACCTGGTAGATGGCAACCCTAGTGCCACAGAGGCCACCTGGTGGTCCTACTTTGCTATTTATGAATTTCGTTTATATCCCACCTTTCTTTTGTTTTAAAGTTTTTAAGTTTATTTAAGCTTGATTAATAACATACAAACTTCATAACAACATATAATATCCCACCTTTCTGGGATATTTGGTGTAGTGGTTAAGTGCACAGACTCTGATCTGGGAGAACCAGGTTTGGATCCACACTCCTCCCCTTGCACCTGCTGGATGACCTTGGGCAAACCATAGTTCTGATAAGAGGTGTTCCTGAAAAAGAGCAGTTTCTGTCAGAGCTCTCTCACCCCAGCCTACCTCACAGGGTGTCTGTTGTGTGGAAGGGAAGGAGTTTGTGAGCCGCTCTGAGACTCCCCTGAGTAGTGAAGGGCAGGGTATAAATCCAATCTCCTCTTCTTCTTTCTCCCCAACAGGCACAGGAAGTGACTTCTGTCATTCTCCCCTCCTCCATTTTAGCCTCAAAACAACCCTGTGAGGTAGGTCAGGCTCAGAGCGTGTGACTGGCCCAAGGTCGCCCTGTGAGTTTCCTTCTCCATAGAGGAGAAGGATGGGATTAAAACGCAGTCAGTCGAAACCACCCCCTCCGGCTTGTCTGCGATGTCCGAATGCAACCTGAACGCTGCCACAAGTCAGAATAGACAATCCTGGGCACGGAGGACCAGATGCTGCAGCAGCCGGCAGCCAGCGCGTGCCTGTGTGCTTCGGGGGTGAGGGTGGGGGGGGTGTCTGCGTGCGCAAGATGGCTCGGCTCTCCAGCAGGCAGCCAGATTTGATGACTTTCAGCCTAATTTTATGACTATAATCGCAGCGTGGAAAATGTCAACGAAGCCTTCCAGGGATTTTCTCATATACTCTTGCCATTTCCACGGGAGAGCCTCTGCCGAGACAGAAGAGAGGGCACAGCCAGTTGACTGGGCATCTCCCTGGCTCCCCAGAATGGGAAACCGAGGCAGGGAGGCCTGCAGGCGAGGAGAAGTCAATCAGGACTCGGCTAGCTGACCCAGATGCCCTGGAAGATCTACCTGCCACGGTTACTTCTCTCTGCCAGCAGGGAGGGAGGGAGGGAGGGGAAGACACACTAAAGTAAGGGGTGCTGCCAATGCCAAATGCTCCCATTCACACCCCTGTATTGCATTTTCTGAATCTGGGATCGTTCTCATGGCTGCCGATAAAGCACCGTGATGAAGCGACCGTCCTACGATGCTGACAAGTCCCAGTTCTCAAGGTGATCTTTTTGCCATGAACTCACCACACCGGCCTCCACAATTTCTCCCCAACGGAGGCTCAAAATGGCTCACGTGGTTCTCCACTCCTTCATTTTAGCCTCACGACAGCCCTGGGTGAGGCCGAGAGTGTGCACGGCTGACCCGAGGTCATCCGGCGAGCTTCCACGGCAGGGTGAAGACTCGAACCTGGGTTTCCCAGATCCTATCACTACAACACACTGGCCTTAGGCCAACCACCGACTCTCAGAGTTGTTGTCTGTCCCCCCACCCCCGCATTGACAAGAGTATGATACTGACCAGGGGCAGATTAACCA
Organism: Gekko japonicus; assembly: GCF_001447785.1. Lineage (NCBI taxonomy): Eukaryota > Metazoa > Chordata > Lepidosauria > Squamata > Gekkonidae > Gekko > Gekko japonicus. The sequence continues at coordinate 1,190,283 of NW_015167057.1, read as the reverse complement.
TTAAGCAGACTCAGCACGTGCTTAGGGCACCAGGGCCAAAGGGGGCACTACAAAGTTGGGGAAAGGGTGAAAAGCTTAGTTTGTACAGTATATTGTGTTATCATATGAATAAATGTTTGTTTTGCTGCAACCTGCATTGTATATCTGGTCAGACAGGTCAACAACTAAAATGGACGGGGTCAGTGTGGAAAGGAGGGGGGCACCAAGATTGGTCAGTGCTTAGGGCACCAGTGAGCCTTAATCCACCCCTGATACTGACCTATTTTTATGTAGGGTTGTAAAGATCACAGTTCAGCAGTTCGAGACCCGAGTGTGCCGCATGACGGAGTGAGCTCCCGTCTCTAGTTCCAGCTCCTGCCAACCTAGCAGTTCGAAAGCAAGAAATTGCAAGGAGATAAATAGGTACCACTTCGGTGGGAAGGTAACAGCGTTCCGTGCGCCTTGGTGTTTAGTCATGCCGGCCACATGACCACGGAAACGTCTTCGGACAGCGCGGGCTCTTTGGCTTTGAAACGGAGATGAGTACCGCAACCCTAGAGTCGGAGTCGACTGGCTTTCAAGCAAGGGAACCTTTACCTTTACTTAAAAATCACAAAATCCTAACAGCAGCCCTGAGCAAGGTTCCCTCTTAGCTGCGGAGTCCTGTGAGCAAAAATCCTACTTTGTGAGCGACCGGCATTAAAGTGGTGAGCCGGCGATTTGGCTGCTGCAGAAATTAGTTTGCTCTGGAGCCATCCTTCCTGAACTAAGGCAAAAAGCTGTGAGCCGGAGGCTGAAAAACTGTGAGCCAGCTCACCCTAACTCAACTTAGAGGGAACACTGGCCCTGAGTCTGACCTGCCATGGAGACCCCAGGCCAGCCTGATCTCGTGAGATCTCAGAAGCTAAGCAGAGTCGGCCCTGGTTAATATTTGGATGGGAGACCACCGAGGAATACCAGGGGCGTGATGCAGAGGCAGGCAACGGCCGGCCACCTCTGAGCGTCTCTTGCCTGGAAAACCCGACAGGGTCACCGTAAGTCAGCTGTGACCCGAGGGGCCTTTCCACCCCCACCAAGAGCAGCCCTGCTGGATCAGACCTGCTGGGCCACCATCCTGCTTCACACCATGGCCAACCAATTGTCCCGAAAGGTCAATAAACGGGGCATGAAGGCCGAGGCCTTCCCCTGGTATTGCCTCCTCGCACTGGCATTCAGAACCTTGCTGCCTCTTGGTACGGGGGTCCCTCTGGTTACCATGGCTAGTAGCAACTGACAGACCTCATAAATCATTCCTGTGAGATGTTCCTATCTCACCGCACTGCACAAACAATGTTATTTCACCCATCGCCTACTGAGCTCCATATCCACTACAGCCAACACAAATTAGAATTACTACTTCGCCCCGTTAAGTGTGCATTGACAACAGTCCAGACTCCTATATGCATGTTAAGCGCTCGATGACTGTAAAAGTCAAGCGACGTCTGTGGTATAGGTCACGACTGATGGGATTTTCACACTGCTTGAAATGCAATGGTTTTTTCAAGGGGGCCAGTGCACATGTACAGTTCCCCATCTCAAAGACCCGATTTGCATGATTAGTGGGCCCCAAACAATCCACCACAGAGAAGTGCCAGTTTCACAAGCCACGGGAAGGGCTGAATGTACAGCCACTACCGTCGGCGCGACTGCAGCCACTGAACAAGAACAAAATGAGCAAATGGCAGGGATCATATAAAAGCCCCTCAGTGGAGACAGCCCACGCCAACATCAGCACTTCTACACAATATTAGACAGGCCACAGCCCTGCTGGGAACTCCAGATCTTCTCTTGAGTAACCACATGGAAGATGCTGAATGCATGCACCAGGCGCAAGTGTGAGAGTAATCAAGAGAGACGCATACAGTGTGGTGTGGTGGTGAAGAGCGGCGGACTCTAATCTGGAGAGCTGAGTTGGATTCCCCATTCCTCCTCCACATGGAGCCTGTTGGGTGACCTTGGGCCAGTCACAGTTCCCTCTGAACTCTCTCAGCCCCACCTGCCTCACCAGGTGCCTGTTGTGGGGAGAGGAAGGGAAAGGCGAATGTAAGCCGCTTTGAGACTCCTTAGGGTAGAGAATAGCGGGGTATAAAAACCTATTCTTCTACTTCTACATGTGTGATCCATCTGTCCAACTGCTTGGCCCTGTTCATACAAGTATGCTTTGGGAAACCAACATGGCTAAGAAGCGGGACAGGATAGAGACACTGTAAATAATTCCTAGCCTTTGTCAGTCACAGGGAATGCGCGTACAACCTGCCTGTAGGTTGATTTTTCTTTCCACATGTACTGAGTTACTCTCCTGTCACATTCAGGCACATATACAGCTCAACATGTGATTTAGACCCCATATTTACCAGCCCCTGGTTTCATTCGTAAAATGAATGCATACTGGCTCTTTCTTACAAACGTATGAACATCCATACAGGATGTACAAGCGTTCATGGTAATGGGTGAACAGGTCTCTTTGATACATCCATCACATGATTGCTACGACATGAAGCGACAACTTGCGCACACAAACAGATCCTCACTAACATATAAACATCCCCATCCCTTTGACTGCCATATCTTTGTCCATTCAGCAGTCAAACATTCCCAGAAATCAGGTAATGGTTGCATATGCGAACAGGTGGCGTTTCAGCAGCCAGTTTACAAGTTTAACAGCACAGGCTAAATCCACGTGGAGAGAGAGAGTCGCAGCAAAACAAAGCAGGAATCTCAGCTTCTCTTTTTGTAACATCCCCTCCGACCCTGCCTTTCTGCTTGCTGCCGCTTGAAGTATAAATACATCTGCTGGACTCCCCATGCATCTGATGAAGTGAGCTCTGAGTCACAAAGGATTATACTGGAACAAATGTTGTTAGCCACTGGACTCGTGTTTTGCCACAGGTTAAAAAGCATAAGTGACTTTGAATATGCTACCAGAAAAGGGCAGGGGGTGGTGGTAGGGTGGAATCTTCTTCAGAGTCACTGGGAAAACAGCACCAAAAGATGCCCCTTTTTTGCAGGGATATATTTTTTTATATAGCGTTTTTCAGGGGGCGTGGGGTTATTCGGGTCTCTTGCTGAAAATGACTAGATACCTAGTTCAGATTATTTGGGAGCCAGGAGAGAAATTTAATTTGAGCAAGAATTAAAAACCCACCCCACATAATCTGTCCCCCCCTCCACCCTAAAGAATAGAAAAACAGAGCAACTGCTGCACCTCTGAGCATACGCAGAAGGCTTTTTGATGACAGGCCGGAAGATCCTGAAAGGGTACTCGGGCAAGCAGGAAACCCAAGGCTAGGCATTTTGGAAAGGGGAAGAATGCGGCGGGGGAGGGGGCTTTTTACTGTGGTTCGTAGAAGAAAAGACAGATGGGTTTGGAGCCTCTCCCGGATCCTCGGTTCGGATTTAGAAGGTCAGATGAGGACAGACACGGTTACGGGTGGGGGGGGGGTCGCGATCGCTCCTAGGATGGCATTAAGGATTTTTTTGGGGAAACCCTGGGGGAGAAGGCAAACACCCAGCGACGCACGTACCAAAGGGGAGGGGACGGAGGGGCTGGGGATCGGGACCCACCTTCATGATGCCGGCGGCAGGGGCGGCCCTGGCCAGGCCGGGGGGGTCTCTCTCGGCCGAGTTGTCGCGGCTGCTGCAAGTGGAGCCCCCCGAGGCGGGGCGCCGGGGACTCAGCTGGCTGCCGGCTTCGGGGTGGGGGGGCGGCGGCCCAGGCCGGGGCGAGCCCGGGGGGGGGGCGCCAGGGGTCCCGTCCGCCATCCCCCCCCGGGGCCCCCCG
>NW_015167057.1:1180357-1186275 GCF_001447785.1 Gekko japonicus | reverse complement strand
AGAGAGAGAGAGAGAGAGAGAGAGAGAGAGAGAGAAAGAAAGAAAGAAAGAAAGAAAGAAAGAAAGAAAGAAAGAAAGAAAGAAAGAAAGAAAGAAAGAAAGAAAGAAAGAAAGAAAGAAAGAGAAAGATCGACTTGGTGGAGGGTTGTAAAGAAAAAGAAGGAGGGATTGGCTTGGGGAGAGGCTGCCAGGGGGGGGAGGGGGGGGGGGAGGGCTTGGAAAAGGGATTCGGGGCCGTCCTGAGGAACGGGGTTGGCCTCTGCGGGAGACCGACCGGGCGCTGGACTCGACGGACCGCTGGCCTGATCCGGCAGGGCTCTTCTGCTGGTGAACAGCTTCGGGCGGGAGAACTGGGGCTGCGTGTCTTTCTCGGATGGGATGTCCCTGCGCGTGTGAATCAGCCCTAAATCCGCAGCGAGTGTCTTCCCGCTCCCCCACCCCCACCGCCAAGGTCGCCAGGCCAGGAGTGCCAGGCAGGCTCAAACCCCATCACCTGTTTGCTACATTCGATTCTCACTCATCCGCTGGGGAGCTGAGGACAGTAAGCATGCTCCACTCCCTTTGAGTCTCACGACACCCCTGCAAGGTAGACTCAGCTGCGTCAGAGTGTGAGGGGTGGAAGGCCGGATGGGGTAGGAAAAAGGCCTTCCTAGCAGGTCTGCCGTAATCCTAGAAACACCCAGCCATTTTTATCATATCCTGTCTCCATGGTTGTCTAAAACTAAGGGGTCAGGCCTACCTGAAACCAGGGCTCTTTGGTTCCCTGATGCCAGATGTGTTGGGCGGCTGGTCTGGTGGTGGGAAAAGTACCTTCAAGTCACTGCCGACCTATGGTGACCCCGTAGGGTTTTCAAGGCAAGAGACATTCAGAGGTGGTTTGCCCTTGCCTGCCTCTGCATAGCAACCCTGGACTTCCTTAGAGGTCTCCCATCCAAGTACTAACCAGGGTTGCCAGTCTGAGTAGACAATACTGATATCGATGGACCGATGGCCTGATTCAGTATAAGGCAGCTTCATGCGTTCGAGTGACTGGCTGCTTAGAAAAGAGCAAGAGTCCAGTAGCACCTTTAACAAAATTTGTGGCAGGGAGTAGCTTTCGTATATCACGCCTAATCCAATCACGACTGCTGTTGCCATTCACCTGCTATTGCCATTTGCCCTCTGTTGTCATTTGGCATCTGAAATCACGCCTCTCTCCAAGATACAAGGACGATGGATTCCCATTCCAGCTAGATCAAGATGGGTAGCCATGTTAGTCTGTCTGTAGCAGGAGAAAAGACCAAGAGTCCAGGAGCACCTTAAAGACTAACAAATTTGTGGCAGGGTGTGAGCTTTTGTGAGTCACTGCTCACTTCTGAATAATTATGTTAAGACTTTAAGGGGCTACTCAGGACTCTTACGTTCTAGCTGTATCTGAAGAAGTGACCACTGACTCACGAAAGCTCCTACCCTGCCACAAATTTTGTTAGTCTCTTTAAGATGCTGCTGGACTCTTACTATTTTCTATTGGTACACCTTCACAGCTACCCATCTTTGTTGCTTAGCATCTGAGATGACATATATTAACTATAGACTAATAAAGTAATCTAGCCTATGCTGTAAGGAAAATCAATATTAGTGTGACAGACAGAATATCCCGCTGGTGAGAATTGGATTTGCATCCTTGTCCAGCTATAAAACAACCCTGAATGTCGCTATTTCTGGGCCTAACACGCCTCACAGGGTTGTTGTGAGATTAACTGCAGCTCTAAGCAGACTGATAACTCTTCTGCTGAAGCTGATGGGCTTGGATGGGTGCAGCTTTTGCTTAGGATACCAGCTGGGTCAATTCCATATATGCTCCATTACACCCTTCGGAGGAAGGATGAGATAGCAATGTAATCCATTGGATGAGTCAGCCTCTCCAAAGTTAGGAGCAAAAGACTTGCCATTAAACAACTTAAAGTGAAAACCTACACCCTTCTTAAGTCCATTGAAGTCAATGGGCTCAGACTGTTCTGGTTTGTGCCGTCAGAAGGGTTCCCATGGGCAAGAGATTCCGAAGTAGATTTGCATGCTTGCCTTCATCTCTCTCTATCATTTCTGTTGCAAAAATGCCTGAGATCACCTCTGTCTGGCTCCTGCAGTGTCGGAAGCTGCTTTAGCCCCCCTCCCTCCCTGCAAGAAATAATTCCCTAAGCATAAATAATCACCCAGGGCCAATACTCCTGGTTAAGGTATGGAGCCTTGTGAGCAACAATTCTACTTTGTGAGCTACTGGCATGAAAGTTGTGAGCGAGCGATTTGGTTACTGCCAGTTGGGTGTAGTGGTTAAGTGTGCAGACTCTAATCTGGGAGAACCGGGTTTGATTCCCCCACTCCTCTACTTGCAGCTGCTGAATGACCTTGGGCAAGCCATAGTTCTGTCAGAGCTGTCCTTGAAAGAGCAGTTTCTCTCAGAGCTCTCTGAGCCCCACCTACCTCACAGGGTGTCTATTGTGCGGAGGGGAAGGGAAAGGAGTTTGTAAGCCGCTCTGAGACTCCGAGTGAAGGGTGGGGTATAAATCCAATCTCTTCTTCTTCTTCTAAATTAGTTTGCTCTGGAGCCCTCCTTCCTGAGCTAAGACAAAAATGTGTGAGCCAGAGGCTAAAAAAACTGCGAGCTAGCTCACACTAACTCAGCTTAGAGGGAACATTGCCCAGGGCACCCCACTTGTCCTCCACATCACCTGGTTGCAAACTACAATGGACAGAAAACATGCGCTCCTGTAGCCACAGCCCCCAGCGATCCTGCATCTGGCCCGGAAGAGCTGCCGTCCTCAGATCACCATTGATCCTCAGGGTGGCCTGGGAGGCGTTAATGAGATTCGGGGTGCTTTATAATTGGCGACACAGATTTGTAAGACCCCGGCTGGCCAGCCCAGAGCAGAGGCTGCTTTTCATAGTGGAGTGGAGGGGAGGAGCAATTAGCGTAAAGCTAAAGGAACCCCCTGCCTGGCCCTGCTGCTGGCCTCAAAGTGGGAAGTCTGTGCAGGGAAAGGGGCCAAGAGGGATGCCGTCGCTGATGTACAGAAAAGAAGAATGAATATGCTGCAGCTTCCCTCTTTCTGTGTAGTAGTTGTTGTTGTTACTATTACATGAAGTTGCCTTATCCTGAATCAGTCCGTTGGTCCATCACAGTCAGAATTGTCTACCCAGACTGGCAGTCCCTTTCCAGGGTCTTCGACAGACGTCTTTCTCATCACCTGATACCTGATCCTTTTAACTGGAGATGCCAGGGACTGAACCTGGGATGTTCTGTTGTTGTTATCTGCCTTTCCGCCCAGCTTAGGGTTCCCAAGGCAGCAAAACCATAAAACTATTGAAATAAGCTTTAAAATACATTTTGGTATATATAAATGAATTAGAACACACAGACAGGTTATGAAGTCCCATTAGCACCGGAGATCCTCTTTCTCAATATATGGAATGGTCTCTCAGTCCCACCCCTTCGACGTGACTTAATATTGAGCCTCGTTGTCACAGCCAGAACGTGCGTAGCATCAAGATGGAAATCACATTTGGCTCCCACGATATACATAACTGCATCTGACAACCAACCACATCCCCCGATATATCTCCAACTAATCTACACTTAATTAACATACGTCCTTTAATTATTGTGAGCGCTGGTTGTGTTGCACTAACAGCACCAATGTTGTTTATTTGATCCTTTAGAAACATAGCATCAAACACAGGAAAGATCTTTAAAGAGTACCCAACTTTATTGAACGTCGTTCACTTCTTATGAGCACAGTTGATACTTTCACAATATTAGGAATGTTGTATTGCTACCCTCCTGTTACTAAATGAGTGGTATATTGAAACATACTCTGATTCTTGTTTGCAAACCTGTGTAAGTTTTCCTGGTAATTCAGTATGTCTGTATTATTTCTGAAATATCAATAAACAGTGATTTAAAAATGAAAGAAGAAAGAAACAGGAAGGAAGGTTACTGGGAATCAGTGAGGGAATGCCAAACAAAACAGAAGACAACTGACAGAGGAAGACAGATGGATTTCCCGGGGAAGGGAATTCCATAGTTTTGGTGCCAGCACTGAAAAGGCCCTTTCTCAGGGTACCAGTCACCTAGTCTCCGATGATGCAGAGACCTAAAGCAGAGCCTCCGAAGATGACCATAGGGCAGGGGTGTGAAACATAAGGCCCGGGGGCCGGAACTGGCCCGTCCAGGGCTCTTATGCGGCCTGCAAACAACTAGTGCAAGGGAGGAAACAGGAGATGGTTCAGGAGGGGAGTGGGCAGAGCCACTCTGGTTGTGCCTTCAGCATCGCAGAACAACCTTGTCTGCAGCAGTCAAGCGGCGTGGGAGCGTCTGCCCAGTGCTGCACCACTGGCTCTGCAGTCTGCCGATGTGGGTTTTCCTCCCCCGCCCCCAGCCCATGGAGCCTTGTAGGGAGGACACACCACCTTGGAGCTTGCCAGCTGCTGTCCTTTATACAGTTTATACCTCCGGTACCTGGCATTACATTTTATGGTCCACGTGGTCCAGCCCGACAAGGTGACACTTATGTCAGATCAGGCCCTTGAAACAAATGAGTTCGACACCTCTGCCATAGAGTTTAGATAGGTTCCTATGAGAGCAGACAACAACAACCACTATTCTTATTATTTCAGGGTGTCCTTTGCAGCAGGGGGTGCCAACCTTTTTGTGGCTGTGAGCAAGGGGGAAATAATTCTGACAGGGGACTTTAATGCCAGAGTAGGCAACAATCATAAAATATTTTTTAAGGCTATATGTCACGCTCGGGCTGGAGGGAGGGGTCGAATTGGCCGTGGATAGGATCCAGGATGTTTAGCTGAACAGCGGCAGGTTAGGTTCGCCTCGGAATTGTTCTTGGTCGAGTTAAGTTCACTCTTCCACAACGGTGGTGGTTCAATAGACGAGTTCGAGTGGATACGGCTCCCTCCTCTCTGTCTGTTCTCGAACTTTTTTCCTCCACCCGTTCCTCCCCGGCTTCACCTGTTTCTATCCTTTATTTGTTCAGCATCAACACCTGTTCCACCCACTACCCACTTCTTAAAGCAACCGAGCCACCAGCCTGGGCTCCAGGGGACCCACCAACCCCTCCTCCAGCAGTCGTATCCCTGACGTCCTGCCCAATCTGCCCCCTGCCCCCTCCTTTCTTGGGGCTTTCGCCCCTCTGTGGGCGCAGGGCCAGTATTCCGGGACCTCCCGGGAACGGTCCAGGGCTGGGCTCTGTCTTCTGGCGAGTGCTGACTGGGTGGTTTCCTGCAGAGTCGGGAGGGGGTTGGCGTCGCCCTCCTGACACTATAGAAATTAATCAGGATGATACACTCCCACTTATTTTCACTTCTACAAGGAACTCCAAGTCACCATATAAACTTGGCAGGCATCTATCTCGCCAGACTTTGTCTTCAATGTAATAAAGTTTGGCTGAATGGGCTTACCAACTTTCCCAACTCTGGAGAATATACATTTGTCTCAACAAAGGGCTGCAGTGTAATTGACTATTTTATAGTTTCCCCTTCATTGGAATCTCATGTTCTAGATCTCACTGTTGGCGATTATATAATCAGTCACCATCTTCCACTTATTTTAACTCTCAATGTCAGCCCTTTTACTAGAACCGAATGTTATTTCCAACACCAACCTGACAAGCTCTATCTATTGCCTAGAATCTTATGGAATGATAGCTCTATGCAAAAAACCCAACAGTTACTCAGATCAAACCTCCTTCTAAAGTATAAGGTTAAGGTAAAGGTTCCCTTGCTCGAAAGCCAGTCGAATCCAACTCTAGGGTTGCGGTGCTCATCTCCGTTTCAAAGCCGAAGAGCCAGCGCTGTCCGAAGACGTTTCCGTGGTCATGTGGCCGGCATGACTAAACACCAAGGCGCACGGAACGCTGTTACCTTCCCAC
>NW_015167057.1:1172405-1179700 GCF_001447785.1 Gekko japonicus | reverse complement strand
GCATCCTTTTTTACAATGATTGATAAATCTGGCCTTATCCCTGATGCATGGTTAAATGCAATCGTAGTCCCAATTTACAAAAAAGATGATTGCTCAATTCCCTCCAACTAAAGACCAATCAGCCTGCTTTCCGTTAGGGGCAAACTGTACACCAAACATCTTCTATCTAAGCTGACCATATGGATGACAGAACAGAGAGTCTTAGGCCCGGAAGAGCTGGGATTCTGCAAAGGGAAAACCACTTTAGACCTTTGCATTATATTAGAGCACCTGATTAATAAGTATGTTAAAAGAAGCAATGTAAAATCATACGCTGCCTTCATAGATCTTAAAGGGGCATTTGATTCAATCGACAAGGAACTCCTCTGGGCTAAACTACAACAACTAAACATAGGTAAGAGACACCTTAACCTTATTAGAAAGCTATACACATCAACAAAATGCCGAATCCTATGTTCACTGACAGGGAAATTAAGTACAAAAATCTCATCAAATGAAGGAGTCAAACAAGGCTGTATTTTAGCCAGGGGTCATTTCGTAGAAAAAGAGGTACAGGAGCTCATTAGCATAACTCATTAGCATAACTTATTTGCATATGCCACACCCCCTGACATCACTGGAAGTGTGTCAGAAGGCAACACCCACCGCTCAGGCTTCCCTGGACTGTTTTGGATTGCTAGCTATTGGGGGGGGGATGTGCAGATCTGCCCTTGCAGAGGAGGGAGAGCTTGTACCTGAATAAAACTTGGTCTCAAAGATGCCACTGGACTGTTTTGGACCAGGGGGCTGGGGGGGGGTTCTGCAATTTACCTGGCTGCTTCTTGCTCTGACTGAGGGCTGCTGGGATCAGAGGGTGGGGCTTGTTGCATGTGCCCGCCCCTTGGGTTCTTTACTGCCGGAGCTCCGCTCCTGTGCGCTCCTGCAGGAAATGAGCCCTGATTTTAGCACCTTTTCTGTTTAACCTGTTCCTTAATGATCTCTCCCCTTACCTCGAAGCTGTTGATTGCCATGCTCCTAAACTGGGCTCTGTCCATGTCCCTCTGCTACTATATGCAAACGACATGGTACTATTACCCTGCTCCAAAGCTGGCTTAAAGCGTTCACTAAATAGATGTCTTTCATATTTTATAACAAATAAATTACTTTTAAACCATGAAAAATCAAAAATACATGTCTTTTCCAAAACTTGAAAACCATTCAAATGGACAATTGGAGGCAAACCAGTTGATCAAGTTAATTTTTTTAGATACTTAGGTCTGCACTTCCAGTATAATGCATCTTAGTCTGTGCAGCGTAAGTCGGCAATAAATATGGCCAACATAAACGCTTCTGCCATTTCCCAATTCTTCTACACCAGAGGCAATCAATCCATACCAGCTGCATTAAAAGTCTTCAAGGCCAAAGTAACCCCCCAACTCATGTATGGTATTCCAATTTGGATAAGTGCACTAATTGCACAATAGAACATGTTCAATCTAAATTTTTTCGAAAGATCATGGGAATGCCACGCTGTGTACCTTATGCTGCCTTGTGCTGAGAAACTGGGTTAAATCCTGTGGAATCTGGTGCGTGGCTAATGACAGTAAAATATTGGCTGTGTTTACATTACAATGTGGACCAAGGGAGCCTTGTACAACAAATGCTCACAGAGTCAAACATATCGGCCCTTAGGGGCGCCAAACTGCACCCAGCCCCGTACTCTGAGAGTTTCTTGATTATTTGTGTTTTTCATTCTTCCTAAAATGCATTTATTTTTTAAAAATGGCAGGCGCGGGGGGGGGGGCAGAAGGGATCCTCGCCTAGGGTGCAAAATAAGCTGGGGCCGGCCCTGGCTCCCTTTTATGGGTGCTTTTCAGCTGATTAAACGCAGAGTCCTTGACATTGAAACACAAAGGCTATACAGCTTAGCCAACAAATCTTGCTCCCCTCTGAACTTTGAGATTCCCCTCACGGTAGGCCGAATGGCCCCATATCTGTCTGAAATACAAGCACCACAACAGTGCAGAGCCTTTTCACTATCAAGAGTCAATGCACTACCATCAGCAGTCTTGCATGGGAGATATAATAATATAGCATATACGGCTAGACTTTGCCATTGTAACTCTGGATGCATCGAGACAGTTTCACATATGTGTTTGCACTGTCAATTTTATGTAGATATACGTTTTAGATGTTTAAACCCTGTTTTAGCCAACATGGAGCTGTGGTGGCTCAAGTGGTTAAGACGCTGAACTGCAGGCTGTGGAAGGTCAGTAATTCAGCAGTTCGATACCCGAGTGCTGCATGACAGAGTGAGCTCCCGTCTCTAGTTCCAGCTCCTGCCAACCTAGCAGTTCGAAAGCAAGAAATTGCAAGGAGATAAATAGGTACCACTTTGGTGGGAAGGTAACAACATTCCGTGCGCCTTGGTGTTTAGTCATGCCGGCCACATGACCACGGAAACGTCTTCAGACAGCGCTGGATCTTCGGCTTTGAAACAGAGATGAGCACCATAACCCTAGAGTTGGATTCGACTGGCTTTCAAGCAAGGGAACTGTCCCACCGCGGGCTCCTCTGTGGCCGCTCGGGCCGCTGCGGCGGGACTGGCGCGACCCACGCCGGGCTCTCAACGAGCCCCAAACACAGAAGGCAACGAGGACAGAAGAGACGGGGCTATGAGAAGATGCCCCGAAGACCCGGGAAAACTCAAACCCCTCCCCCAGCGACAACGGGGAACCTGAGGGAGGAGGAACTGAGAGAAATGGAGCCAGGGAACAGGTCCGTAGTGGAATCCCTCCATTGGCAGTGGACACAAGGGGACGGGCTCGAGTGAAGGGGAGAGGGGTGTGGCATGTTCCAGCCTTACCCGTAATGTGCCGAGACGCTGAGGCGACTACCGTCGGACCTCTCATTAGCACAGGAAGTGGGCACTCCCCTGCACACACACGCACAGGGCAGGCAACACGGAGTGGTAGAGAAGGCGGTATCTCTGGGAAAATACACCATAGAACAGAGAGACTAGGTGACGGGCACGAGGAAGAAGCAATAGGCTCCGGGGAAACAGAAAGGGGCGGGTCATTACCAGGGGGACACGAGGATATAAGGAGGGACACGGAGCAGTACCGGGGAGGAAGTCGGAATCAGCCAACATGAAGATCAAGAGAGAAGGGAGCGTGGCTAGAAAACCGAGGGGGTTGGTTTGGGGAGTGGCGCAACTGCCCACCTCTCCTACATCTGAGCTATCTGCGTCCCTCCTACTTCCTCTGTCATTACGGCCAGCGGGTACTCTTGGCCTGGGGGGGTCCCCGAGCCCGACAGGAACCTTTACCTTTAGCCAACATGACGGACCTTCCTGATGCTTTAAAAGTGCACCGTCTTCTTGAACGACTCTGCTACTGAAATATCAGTGAAGGTAGCCATGTTTTTACAATCAGCTATAAAGCTACATCAGGAAAAACTATCAAAATGAGCAACACTTTGTAACAAATTGTTGTATGTAACATGCAATACTATGTAGTTTGCAAAATACTTGGTCTTATATGGTTTTATATGTATATTTTCTTATAGTAATCCTCTTTTAAGGTATTGTTTTATGCCAATAAAGGCTGACTGACTGACTGACTGAGAGCACCTCTGGAATTTTGACAAAGGATGGTGGGCACAGTCACAAAATGGCTGCGGCAGGAGGTGGAGGAATAAATTGTTTGAGTTACGCGCCAGGAGAAGAAAGAAACAGACATGAAAACAGAGGATAAAACCACGGCAATGCCAGGAAAGGGGCAGGAAAAGAGGAACAACCAGTGTTCCCTCTAAGCTGAGTTAGAGGGAGAGAGCCAGTTGGGTGTAGTGGTTCAGTGCATCACGTGGATTCTAATCTGAGAGAACCGGGTTTGATTCTCCACTTCTCCACTTGCAGCTGCTGGATGACCTTGAGCAAGCCATAGTTCTGTCAGAGCTGTCCTTGAAAGAGCAGTTTCTGTCAGAGCTTTCTGAGCCCCACCTGCCTCACAGGGTGTCTGTTGTGGGAAGGGGAAGGGATGGGAGTTTGTAAGCTGCTCTGAGACTCCTAGTGAAGGGCAGGGTATAAATCCAATCTCCTACTACTACTACTACTCTTCTTTGTGTGAGCTAGCTCAGTTTTTTAGCCTCCAGCTCACACATTTTTGTCTTCGCTCAGGAAGGAGGGCTCCAGAGCAAACTAATTTATGCAGTAGCTATGTGGCTTGCTCACAAACTTTAATGCCAGTAGCTCACATAGTAGAATTTTTGCTCACAGGACTCCACAGCTTAGAGGGAGCATTGGGCACAACCACTTAATTAAGGCAACTCAAAACAGGAAAATGATCCCCCTGGAGAAGGAAATGGCAACCCACTCCAGTACTTTTGCCAAGAAAACCCCATGGACAGTATCAAAAGGCTAAAAGATATGACACCGGAAGATGAGCCCCTCAGGTCGGAAGGTGTCCAATATGCTACTGAGGAAGAGCAGAGGGCAAGTACAAGTAACCCCAGAAAGAGTGAAGCGGCTGGGCCAAAGCCGAAAGGACCCTCAGTTGTGGATGTGTCTGATGGTGAAAGGAAAGTCCAATGCTGCAAAGAACAATACTACATAGGAACCTGGAATGTAAGATCTATGAATCAAGGTAAGCTTGACGTGGTCAAAAATGAGATGGCAAGACTGAACATCGATATCCTAGGAATCAGTGAACTAAAGTGGACAGGAATGGGCGAATTTAACTCAGAAGACCATTATATCTACTACTGTGGCCAGGAATCTCGTAGAAAAAATGGTGTGGCCTTTATAGTCAACAAGAGAGTGCAAAAGGCAGTACTGGGATACAATCTCAAAAATGACAGAATGATTTCTGTCCGATTCCAAGGCAAACCATTCAACATCACAGTAATCCAAGTCTATGCCCCAACCACTGATGCAGAAGAGGCTGAAGTAGACCGGTTCTATGAAGACCTACAACACCTCCTAGAACTAACACCAAAAAATGATGTCCTCATCATCATAGGGGACTGGAATGCTAAAGTAGGAAGTGAAAAGGTAACTGGAATAACAGACAAGTTTGGCCTTGGAAAGCAAAATGAAGCAGGGCAAAGGTTAACAGAGTTTTGTCAAGAGAACACACTGGTCATAGCGAACACCCTTTTCCAACAACCTAAGAGGCGACTCTACACATGGACATCACCAGATGGGCAACACCGAAATCAGATTGACTATATAATTTGCAGTCAAAGATGGAGAAGCTCTATCCAGTCAGTAAAAACAAGACCTGGAGCTGACTGTGGTTCAGATCATGAGCTACTCATTGCAAAATTCAGACTTAAACTGAAGAAAATCGGGAAAACCATGAGGCCATTCAGGTTTGACCTAGATCACATCCCTGATGAATATACAGTAGAGGTGAAGAATAGATTCAAGGGTCTGGATTTGATAGATAGAGTGCCTGAAGAACTATGGACAGAGGTTCGTGACATCGTACAGGAGGCAGCAATCACCACCATACCAAAGAAAAAGAAATGCAAGAAAGCAAAATGGCTTTCTGATGAGGCTTTACAAATAGCAGAGGAAAGAAGGAAAGCGAAAGGCAAAGGCGAAAAGGAAAGATTTACCCAACTGAACGCAGATTTCCAGAGAACAGCAAGGAGAGATAAGGAGGCCTTCCTGAATGAACAGTGCAAAGTAATAGAAGAAAACAATAGAATGGGAAGGACTAGAGATCTCTTCAAGAAAATTGGAGAAATC
Source organism: Gekko japonicus (assembly GCF_001447785.1). Lineage (NCBI taxonomy): Eukaryota > Metazoa > Chordata > Lepidosauria > Squamata > Gekkonidae > Gekko > Gekko japonicus. Next base: position 1,173,969 of record NW_015167057.1, on the reverse strand, counting down.
AAGGGAGCGTTCCATGCAAAGCTGGCCATGATAAAGGACAAAAACGGTAGGGACCTAACAGAAGCAGAAGAGATTAGGAAAAGATGGCAAGAATACACAGAAGAACTATACAAGAAAGACCTCAATGTCCTTGACAAACACGACGGTATAATCACTGACCTTGAGCCAGACATCCTGGAATGTGAAGTTAAATGGGCCTTAGAAAGCATTACTAACAACAAAGCTAGTGGAGGTGATGGTATTCCAGCTGAGCTATTCAAAGTCTTAGAAGATGATGCTGTTAAAGTTCTGCACTCCATTTGCCAGCAAATTTGGAAAACGCAACAGTGGCCACAGGATTGGAAAAGATCAGTATACATTCCAATCCCAAAGAAGGGCAATGCCAAGGAATGTTCAAACTATCGCACAATTGCACTCATATCACACGCTAGCAAGGTCATGCTCAAGATCCTACAAGCTAGGCTTCAACAGTACGTGGATAGAGAACTACCAGAAGTACAAGCTGGGTTTCGAAGAGGTAGAGGAACGAGAGATCATATTGCCAACATTCGCTGGATTATGGAGAAAGCAAGAGAGTACCAGAAAAATATCTACTTCTGCTTCATTGACTATGCTAAAGCCTTTGACTGTGTGGATCACAACAAACTATGGCAGGTCCTTAAAGAGATGGGAGTACCAGACCACCTCACATGTCTCTTGAGAAACCTGTATAAGGGCCAAGAAGCGACAGTTAGAACCGGATACGGAACAACTGATTGGTTCAGCATAGGAAAAGGAGTACGACAAGGATGTATACTGTCACCTTGCTTATTTAATATATATGCAGAGTACATCATGCGAAATGCTGGCCTGGATGAATCACAAGCGGGAATTAAGATTGCTGGGGAAAAGATCAACAACCTCAGATATGCAGATGATACCACTCTAATGGCTGAAAGTGAAAAGGATCTAAAGAGCCTCTTGCTCAGAGTAAAAGAGGAGAGCGCAAAAGTGGGCTTGAAGCTCAACATCAAAAAAACTAAGATCATGGCATCCGGCCCCATCACTCCTTGGCAAATAGAAGGGGAAGTCGTGGAAGTAGTGACAGACTTCACGTTCCTGGGATCCCAGATCACCGCAGACTGTGACTGCAGCCATGAAATTAAAAGACGCCTGCTCCTTGGGAGGAAAGCGATGGCGAACCTAAACAGCATGATAAAAAGTAGAGACATCACCCTGCCAACAAAAGTCCGCATGGTCAAAGCAATGGTATTCCCAGTAGTCATGTATGGCTGCGAGAGCTGGACTATAAGGAAGGCCGAGCGCCGAAGAATAGATTCTTTTGAACTATGGTGCTGGAGAAGACTCTTGAGAGTCCCTTGGACTGCAAGAAGAACAAATCAGTCAATCCTCAAAGAAATCAACCCTGACTGTTCCCTGGAAGGCCAGATAATGAAACTGAAGCTCAAATACTTTGGCCACCAAATGAGAAGGGAGCACTCACTGGAGAAGACCCTGATGCTGGGAAAGATTGAAGGTCAAAGAAGACGGGGACGGCAAAGGATGAGATGGTTAGACAGTGTCA
>NW_015167057.1:1152640-1171667 GCF_001447785.1 Gekko japonicus | reverse complement strand
CTCTCCAGGAGGGGAAGCAGGACTCAGCCACATCGTGGAAGAGCCCCAAAAAGACGTGGGGAGCCGGTTGGGTTGGAGCTCGTCCAAAACCCGACCGTAGCGTAGCGCCATAAGATCATGGCATCTGGTCCCATCACTCCTTGGCAAATAGAAGGGGAAGTCGTGGATGTAGTGACAGACTTCACGTTCCTGGGATCCCAGATTACCGCAGACTGTGACTGCAGCCATGCTCCTTGGGAGGAAAGCGATGGCGAAGCTAAACAGCATGATAAAAAGTAGAGACATCACCCTGCCAACAAAAATACGCATGGTCCAAGCAATGGTATTCCCAGTAGTCATGTATGGCTGCGAGAGTTGGACTATAAGGAAGGCTGAGCGCCGAAGAATAGATTCTTTTGAACTGTGGTGCTGGAGAAGACTCTTGAGAGTCCCTTGGACTGCAAGAAGATCAAATCAGTCAATCCTCAAAGAAATCAACCCTGACTGTTCCCTGGAAGGCCAGATAATGAAAATGAAGCTCAAATACTTTGGCCACCAAATGAGAAGGGAGCACTCACTGGAGAAGACCCTGATGCTGGGAAAGATTGAAGGTCAAAGAAGACGGGGACGGCAAAGGATGAGATGGTTGAACAGTGTCATGGATGCAACGAACATGAAACTGAGCAAACTTCAGAGGACAGTGGAAGACAGGAGGGCCTGGTGGGATCTAGTCCATGGGGTCGCGAAGAGTTGGACTCGACTGTGCGACTGAACAACAACAACAAAATTGACTGGAACTGTCACACTTTCATTCCGCCCTTCCTTCAAAGATGTCAGGGTAGGTCTTTCATTGCCTTTTTTCTCTCTCACAATATCCTTGTGCGGTAGGATAGATCGAGACAGAATGGTCGGCTGAGATCACCCAAGCAGAAGTCCATCAGTGGTTATTAGCCACAAGGTATAGATAGGAACTCTCAGGCTGGGGCAAGGGATGCTCTGTATTCTTGGTGCTGGGGGGGGCAACAGTGGGAGGAACTTCTACTGTCCTGGCCCCACTGGTGGATCTCCTGATGGCACCTGGTATTTTTGGCCACTGTGTGACAGAGTGTTGGACTAGATGGATCCAACATTGGCTTCTCTTATTTTCTTAAGTGGGCTTCTTGGTAGAATGGGGATTCGAACCCGGGTCTCGCAGATCTGAAACTAGGCCACTACTGTAACCATTGCTGTTACAAAGCACTACTGTTACGAAGACCTTCTGAGTATCTGAGGCTATTCCTTCACTGAGATGCCACCCCGGGAAAGGTCTTTTTAGGCAAGCCGCTTAAGACTTTGTTGGTGGGGTAGGGATGCCAGCCTCCAGGTGGGACCTGGGGATCCCCTGGCATTACAGCTCATCTCCAGACTACAGAGATCCGTTCCCCTGGAGGAAATGGATGCTTTGGAGGGTGGACTCTGTGGTGTTACACCCCACTGAGGTCCCTGTCCTCCCCAGGCTCCATCCCCAAATCTCCAGGAGTTTCCCAACCTGGATCTGGCAGCCCTACACCCCCCATCCCCCAGCAGTGGCCGGGGGGAGACCTGGCAATCCCATGGAGAGGGCACCCAGAGCCAGGTATCAGAAGGCAATTGGGCCAAACTAGACATTACAGCATCTACGGTTCTGACCTGTGAGAGAGGCTGTTTCAGCACTTGAAAAGGTGTATGGGGGGGCAAGATAGTCTGGCCCTGCCACACCCAGGGCCGGCCCAAGGTTTTCCCCCCCACTAGGCAAGGATACCTTCTGGCACCCCCCCTTGCGCCCCCCAATTTCTTGTGCCCCCCTTCTGGTGCAGCGCCCCCCCCCAAGGCCGGGGGATGCCACCAAAATCGTCTAGAGCAGCGGCTGCAGCGGTTCCTCCCTGAATAAGGGCTGCAGGCTCAAGCCGCCGGTTGCCATGGCCAGGGAGGAAAGGTTCAGTGCGTGGGAAGTGAAACGCCTGCCTCTGCACAAAGACGGGAGGGGGGTGTCATAAAGGAGAAAAGAACAGGCGGGGGGGAGGGAGGGCAGCCCCGAGTAGCTTTGGGCACAGATCGCGGTCCAGGCAGCCTCCAAAGACGGTTGGAAAGAGGCGCGAAGCAAGCACCACTGGCGGGCACGAAGCATGGAGGCGGCGCTTGGCCAAGGATGAAGGCTTGTGCGGGAGAGGTGGGCTCTGCCACCATCGTGGGGTGGGCTGGGGGCAGGCGCCAGAGCTGTAGCAGGCAGGCCGAGGGGGCGAGCGGCAGCCAGGCCGGAGGAGCCGCTGGTGTGGGGAGGCGCTCGCTATTTGCTGCGCTGCTCCGGCCATGCGCCCTGGCTGATCCGCAGTGAGGTGCCTCAACTTCTCAGTCAAGGACTTGCTGTGCCGCGAGGGAAGGGAGGGGAGGGGAAGGTGGGCGGCAGGGCGGCCAGAATGGTGCCCTCATCAAGCCGGCGCCATAGGCAGCTGCCTAAATTTTGTCTGTGACAGGCCGGCCCTGGCCACACCATGGGATTGGGCCCTTGCAGCATTTTTAAACAGTCGAACTCATCTCTAAAATGGCATTGGTATCTAGTTAGGCCCTCAGTTATTGTGTGGGGATCATATGGTATTTCCAAAAGGAGGCTAACAGTGCATAAATGACAATTGATTGGGCCAAGCGGAATGAAAGCCATTTCTCTGCTTTAACAAAAACAGCATGGTTTATTGCTACAGTATGTTGGAGCGTATTGTAGGGGAATACAGGGGAAATGGAGCAACCCCTGCAAGTCCTTGCGGGTTCCCCACTTGTAATATAAATAGGAGCAGATGCACTGGTTGATTTATGAAAAGGGGGTGTTGGGAGACACAGGGATCTATGCTGACTGCAGAGAAGCCGCTCACATTTTTGTTCGTAGTGTTCTTGACAACCACAATTAGAACGTGAGAAAGACAGAGAGGCCAAAGCATGACCCAGCATGGAGGCATCTTCCAATGACGTGAAAACTCTATTCCCAGTTCACACATGCGGGGAGACGGAGAGTGGGCAGATGACTCAGCGGCTTGGCAAACTTCATCCCGCATTGCTTTCATTCCTGACCCGTAGCATTCAGAAGAGGTCGCACAATACCGCCTCCCATTGGCTAAAAAAGAAGCCTTTTTCTCTGAGGACTGGACATGCGCTGGAAGAAAAGAAAGATAAATGGAAAAGAGAAAGCTGAGGTTTCACAGGAAGAGAAGCGGAAACGCAATGACTGACCGACGTTTCTCTTTCTCTCTTCCCACCAACAGCTTGTTGATATGATTCTGGCTGCCACAAAAGGACACTTGAGGCCTTAACTTCCTGCCTGCCCCATAGCTGCCCCTTGGCATTTCTGGTCAGCAGCTGTCCCCCCGGCAGGGACCCGCAGCAGGAAGGCCTCATCTCTTTGCTCAGAGCCGGCACGGGTCCACAGAACGCCAGCCGGTCTCGGAAATGCCTCCGCCTCCAAAAGGGATTCATCCGGAACTCAAGTTTCATGCCGTTCAGGACATTATTTTAAAAATTCAAAACAGAAAGTCGGCTTCCAATCACACAAAAAAAATCTTTTAGTGGGGATTAGAGGAGATTCAGTCACGGCCACAACGCATGACTCCTTTTTATTTGAGAGCAAAAGAGATAATCCCGCTTTCTTTGCCTTCATCTTTTAAGCGCACCCACACGTTTCCCCTTAAAACCAGAACGTGTTCGGCAGTCGGAGCGGCTGATTCCAAAAGGAGAGCCAGTGTGGTATAGCGAGAGCAGCATTTCCCCAATGCGGTGCCCCGGGGGCACCACCACTGCCCGCTGATGCGTTTCCTGTTTTTGAAGTCTGTTAAGGATAAAATGCGAGTGATTTAAATGGAACAGGGGGAAAACCCAGGTGCTTTAGGTGGCTTCCCTAAGCAGCTGACTGACTACAGAGCACTGAGCTGGTCTTGGACAGACGTATCTGAGTCGCAGCAGGCCCTCAGCCTGGCCACAAACGCATATTCTGTAGGCTTGGAAACCCCTCTCTGTGGCTGAGCAGAGAGCAAACCTTTCCCTTTGTTTGGAAACTTCAACCAAACAGCATCTTTCCCCCCAAAGCAAAGAGCCAGTCCTGGTTTCCCTCTGCCTCCCCAATGCAGGAAGCGGTTTTTTCGGTTCAGGAGGGACCAAGAGGCGTCACATTTGCCTCTGCAGAGAGATGCCAGCCTGGACTCTCCCATCACTGGATGGAACCTCTCATCATTTTGTGATTGGCTGGGCCCTATGGCAGCCATTTTGTGACTGGCCCGGCCTTCACAGCAGCCATTTTGTGGTGGCCCTCACTAATCAAAGTGTCTGTCGGCTCAACAAGGGGGGGAGTACTAGGGATGCCAGCCTCCAGGTGGGACCTGGGGATCCCCTGGAATTACAGCTCATCTCCAGACTGCAGAGATCAGTTCCCCTGGAGAAAATGGATGATCTGGAGGGTGGACTCTATGGCATTGTACCCAGCTGAGGTCCCTGTCCTCCCCAGGCTCCATCCCCAAATCTCCAGGAGTTTCCCAACCTGGAGCTGGCAACCATGTGCCCCCATCCCTCACCAGTGGCCAGGAGGGTCCTGGCTACCCTGTTGGGGACCCCTGGCTTGAAGAATTGGACTAGGAGTGGGGGAGACCAGGGTTCAAGTCTCAAGTCTGCCATGAAGCTAATTGGGTGTCTTTGGGGCAGTCACTGTCTCTTGGCTTGACCTACCTTACGTAGGGTTAGGAGCAGTGTTCCCTCTAAGCTGAGTTAATGTGAGCTAGCTCACAGTTTTTTTAGCCTCTGGCTCACACATTTCTGTCTTAGCTCAGGAAAGTTGGCTCCAGAGCATGGTTCCCTCTAAGCTGAGTCAGTGTGAGCCAGCTCAGTTTTTTAAGCCTCCGGCTCACACATTTTCCTCTTCGCTCAGGAAGGACGGCTCCGGAGCAAACTCATTGATGCAGAGTAGCCCAACCGCCCGCTCACCACTTGAATGCCAGCAGCTCACAAAGTTGGATTTTTGCTCACAAGACTCCACAGCTTAGAGGGAGCATTGCTCCAGAGCAAACTAATTTATGCAGCAGCCAAATCACTCGCTCACAACTTTAATGCCAGTAGTTCTCAAAGTAGAATTTTTGCTCACAAGACTCCACAGCTTAGAGGGAGCATTGGTTACGAGATGTCATTTTTGTGATGACTTGCCCTCTTTTGGGGGGTGACTGTCCTTTTTTGGTTTGTTTTTTTAAAAAATGATGAAAATGTCCTCTTTTTGAGTTGGAAGATTAGGAACATTCCTAGATAAGTAGCCATTATCACATCTTAAATAGGAGAGGCATTCAAAAGGAGATTTGTCAATAGGGATCACTTGTTCGAAGTAGTAAGTCGAGAAACATGCCCTCTTTTTTGCTTTTCAGAATATGGTAACCGTAATCTCATGTCTACACATGGACATCACCAGATGGGCAACACCGAAATCAGATTGACTATATAATTTGCAGTCAAAGATGGAGAAGCTCTATCCAGTCAGTAAAAACAAGACCTGGAGCTGACTCTGGTTCAGATCTTGAGCTACTCATTGCAAAATTCAGACTTAAACTGAAGAAAATTGGGAAAACCACTAGGCCATTCAGGTTTGACCTAGATCGCATCCTGATGAATATACAGTAGAGGTGAAGAATAGATTCAAGGGTCTAGATTTGATAGATAGAGTGCCTGAAGAACTATGGACGGAGGTTCGTGACATTGTACAGGAGGCAGCAATCACCACCATCCCAAAGAAAAAGAAATGCAAGAAAGCAAAGTGGCTGTCTGATGAGGCTTTACAAATAGCAGAGGAAAGAAGGAAAGCGAAAGGCAAAGGCAAAAAGGAAAGATTTACCCAACTGAACGCAGATTTCCAGAGAACAGCAAGGAGAGATAAGGAGGCCTTCCTGAATGAACAGTGCAAAGTAATAGAAGAAAACAATAGAATGGGAAGGACTAGAGATCTCTTCAAGAAAATTGGAGAAATAAAGGGAGCGTTCCATGCAAAGCTGGCCATGATAAAGGACAAAAACGGTAGGGACCTAACAGAAGCAGAAGAGATTAGGAAAAGATGGCAAGAATACACAGAAGAACTATACAAGAAAGACCTCGATGTCCTTGACAACCACGACGGTATAATCACTGACCTCGAGCCAGACATCCTGGAATGTGAAGTTAAATGGGCCTTAGAAAGCATTACTAACAACAAAGCTAGTGGAGGTGATGGTATCCCAGCTGAGCTATTCAAAGTCTTAGAAGATGATGCTGTTAAAGTTCTGCACTCCATTTGCCAGCAAATTTGGAAAACGCAACAGTGGCCACAGGATTGGAAAAGGTCAGTATACATTCCAATCCCAAAGAAGGGCAATGCCAAGGAATGTTCAAACTATCGCACAATTGCACTCATATCACACGCTAGCAAGGTCATGCTCAAGATCCTACAAGCTAGGCTTCAACAGTACGTGGATAGAGAACTACCAGAAGTACAAGCTGGGTTTCGAAGAGGTAGAGGAACTAGAGATCAAATTGCCAACATTCGCTGGATTATGGAGAAAGCAAGAGAGTACCAGAAAAATATCTACTTCTGCTTCATTGACTATGCTAAAGCTTTTGACTGTGTGGATCACAACAAACTATGGCAGGTCCTTAAAGAGATGGGAGTACCAGACCACCTCACATGTCTCTTGAGAAACCTGTATAAGGGCCAAGAAGCGACAGTTAGAACCGGATATGGAACAACTGATTGGTTCAGCATAGGAAAAGGAGTACGACAAGGATGTATATTGTCGCCTTGCTTATTTAATATATATGCAGAGTACATCATGCGAAATGCTGGCCTGGATGAATCACAAGCGGGAATTAAGATTGCTGGGGAAAAGATCAACAACCTCAGATATGCAGACGATACCACTCTGATGGCAGAAAGTGAAGAGGACCTCAAGAGCCTCTTGCTCAGGGTAAAAGAGGAGAGCGCAAAAGTGGGCTTGAAGCTCAACATCAAAAAAACTAAGATCATGGCATCCGGCCCCATCACTCCTTGGCAAATAGAAGGGGAAGTCGTGGAAGTAGTGACAGACTTCACGTTCCTGGGATCCCAGATCACCGCAGACTGTGACTGCAGCCATGAAATTAAAAGACGCCTGCTCCTTGGGAGGAAAGTGATGGCGAACCTAAACAGCATGATAAAAAGTAGAGACATCACCCTGCCAACAAAAGTCCGCATGGTCAAAGCAATGGTATTCCCAGTAGTCATGTATGGCTGTGAGAGTTGGACTATAAGGAAGGCCGAGCGCCGAAGAATAGATTCTTTTGAACTATGGTGCTGGAGGAGACTCTTGAGAGTCCCTTGGACTGCAAGAAGAACAAATCAGTCAATCCTCAAAGAAATCAACCCTGACTGTTCCCTGGAAGGCCAGATAATGAAACTGAAGCTCAAATACTTTGGCCACCAAATGAGAAGGGAGCACTCACTGGAGAAGACCCTGATGCTGGGAAAGATTGAAGGTCAAAGTAGATGGGGATGGCAAAGGATGAGATGGTTGGACAGTGTCATCGATGCAACGAACATGAAACTGAGCAAACTTCAGATGACAGCGGAAGACAGGAGGGCCTGGCGGGATCTAGTCCATGGGGTCGCAAAGAGTCGGACTCGACTGTGCGACTGAACAACAACAAAATCTCATGTGTTACCTCAAGACAGCTTTATTAAGAAATATCTTGCCTTTGCTTTGATTGGAGAATTAGCTACCAAGGCAGAACTAGCAAGGGGCTGGGGTATAGCGTGGACCTGCTATCGGATTTTACAGATATTGTTCCCTTCTAGACCCTCAGTTTAAGGCAATAACCAAATTATAACAGAAATGGGGTTTATTTAAATAATAACAATAATCTAGATATTTACATTCAAATCAGAGACTGCAAGCATATAAGACGACATAGAAAGTGGTTAGCAGACAAATATACAGGGGTTGGGGAATGTCAGGGCAACACTCTCCTGAAGAGATGAAGGAATACAAGGTATGAAGAGAGGAAATGCGCGGACCGACCAGCGAGACCACAGAGGACCTGAGTTGTGCTCAGGGGTGTTAGCTTTGTGTGCGCCCAGCTAAATCACACTGGGCATGTGCAAGACTGGGTATATTTATGCCCCAAAATGTATCCTGAAGATATGTTAAAAGTGTGGTAGGTCGTTCCACAATGGATTGATGGGATTCCCATTGTGGAATAACAGGGTGATATGGTGTTTTCCTAGTACCAGACAGAGGAGGAGAAAATCCTTAGTGTTTGACAGTATGAAGCTGAATGGATGACCATTCTCCAGAAATACAGTCAATGTTTACCTTGATGGGTCTGGCATAGGTGAGAGAAATGCAGGTATCTTGAACAAACAAGTGCAGAAATGTAAGGATCACCGAGAGGTATTTCCTGAGTTCCAGGGTGTGAAAGGATTTGGGACAGGAAACATACAACATATTCCATTCATGACGGAGACAGAGTGACCAGTGGCTTATCGTCTCTGTCTGCCTGTGCATTTGACAAACAAAAGACCTGGCATCTGGTCAGGAGAAGATGCTTGAGGCAAGAGCTTAGGTTTGTCCATCCTTTGTCTTTATGGACTGAGCGGAGGAGGAGGAGGAGGAGGAGGAGGAGATTGGATTTATACCCTGCCCTTCACTCGGAGTCTCAGAGCGGCTTACAAACTCCTTTCCCCACAACAGACACCCTGTGAGGTAGGTGGGGCTGAGAGAGCTCTGACAGAAACTGCTCTTTTTCAAGGACAGCTCTGACAGAGCTATGGCTTGCCCAAGGCCATCCAGCAGTTGCAAGTGGAGGAGTGGGGAATCAAACCCGGTTCTCCCAGATTAGAGTCCGCGCATTCAACCACTACACCAGACTGGGGGGGTTGCATGGAGGATGTCTGATCGGGTAGCTGGCCTGGCACTTGGTGTAAGCTTTTCCAGCTAAAATGTGGCCCTCCTAGCCTCCCAGCAAAAGCCACTGTTTGAGCCAGTCCTGGCTTTATGAGGGCACTGCTTGTGGAGGTTCAGAGGTTGTTTTGGAGTGTTTCTCTCTTGGGGAAAACCACCCCAGGTACTGGGTCTGTGCTGCTGGTTATGCACTTGGTGGTTGTGAGGATAACACGGAGGAGTGGAGAACTCTGTATGCCGCCATAAGCTCATTGGAGGAAGGATGGAATAGTGGAGGAGGACGGGTGCCAAGGCTCAGACCACTGACCCAGAAGCCCAAAAACTCTGGCTGTGGCTCTTGCAAAGGCATTTTTTGTTGCATTCTCTGGCTTTAGAACAGCCAGGAATCACTATTAGTGTGGCAGAGCGCACTAGGCATTTCCACACAGCAAAGCTTTGGTGCTGAATGTTCCCTCTAAGCTATGAAGCCCTCTGAGTAAAAATTCTACTTTTGTGAGCTACTGGCGTTAAAGGTGTGAGCAGGTGATTTGGCTGCTGCATAAATTAGTTTGCTCTGGAGCCATCCTTTGTGAGTGAAGACAAAAAGGTGTGAGCCAGAGGCTAAAAAACTGTGAGCTAGCTCACACTAACTCAGCTTAGAGGGAACACTGGTGCTGAGTATGCTAGCAGACTTACAAAGTTAACACAGAGCCAGTAGTCAGATTCAAAACTGATAAGAGTCCTTTATTATATGGAACTCAATTCTGGACAGTATAGATGAGAGACAGGGAGAGGATCTATTCTAACTAGCTAGGATTGGTATGGATACAGGGAAGAGTGCCCCTGCATCCATTGTTCGAGGATGGAGAGGAAAACGTGCTCCTTCTTTGTGTGTGCAAGAGGAAGTGAGTGTGTGAGAATGAGGTGTCGAGCCAGAAGGAAGGAAACTCCTCCCTAAGAATAGCACGTGCTGCTTCAAAAGAGATCGGATCAGACTAACAGGAAGGAAAGGATGCTGTGTGTGTCCTGACCTCTCTCTCTGGCTAAATCTATGGTGACCTCCTGAAGACTGAGGCAGGGGACAGTGCATAGTACTTCACTTTCCTAACATTTTGCACATCCAACAGGCCTGGAGAAAAATGGTGTTTCCCTTGAATACAGGTTTAAGGGGACGTCATTTACCAGGTGCTTTTACTTACTTCCACGCCGTGCAAAATGTCACCTTCCTCATTTCCCACATTAAGGCACGTTGGCAACTCTGTCTGACTGGCGGCTTTTGTCTGGCATCAGTCCTCTGGGTAACGGGCAGAAATCCAGCAGGTGCAGCTTCCCCTTTCATGGAAACACGGTGATGTGGAAACCTTTCCTCTTGAATTTCTACCTGGCCTGTTTCTTTACAGATTTATAACCCGCTTCTCTCCCCAATGGAACCCCAAAACCACTTACAACATAATTCTTCCTGTTTCCAATTCAACCTCAAGGCGATTACCTTGTGAAGAAGGTTAGGCTGAAAGAGTGACCCAGTGACCAAGGTCACTCTGCGAGCTGCCCTGGTAGCGTGACGATTCGAACCTAGGACTCCCAGGCCCTAGGCCACCAGTGCCAGTTTCACACTCACTCCATCGCAGGCTGCTGAGGGGGGGCTGCTGGCACCTCTCTTCTCCAGAGGTTCAAGCCTCCTTGGGTAGCTACTCTGTCACCTAGGGTTGTGAGCTCCGGGTTGGGAAATACCTGGAGATTTTGGGGGTGGAGCCTAGAGAAGGTGGGGTTTGGGGAGGGGAGGGCCGGGCCTTCAGTGGGGTGTCATGCCATAGAGTCTACCCTCCAAAGCAGCCATTTTCTCCAGGTTAACTGATCTCTGTTGCCTGGAGATCAGTTGTAATAGCAGGAGATCTCCAGCCACCACCTGGAGTTTGGCAGCCCTAGTGTCCCCTAAGGCCTTCGCCTGTAATCACATGAGTTAATGAGAGCCGGTGTGGTGTAGTGGTTAAGAAGAGCAGCAGACTGTAATCTGGAGAACTGGGTTCAATTCCCCACCCCTCCACTTGAAGCCAGCTGGGGGACCTTGGGTCAGTCACAGTTCTCTCAGCCCCCCAAAATAAACCTAGCTTGCTACAAGAAGAGCTAGAGCTTCAGGCTGCCAGACAATCTTTGGATCTCCTGGCTGCACTACACCCACTGCCATATGATAATTAATTAATTAAAGGTAAAGGTTCCCTTGCTCGAAAGCCAGTCGAATCCGACTCTAGGGTTGCGGTGCTCATCTCCGTTTCAAAGCCGATGAGCCAGCGCTGTCCGAAGACGTTTCCGTGGTCATGTGGCCGGCATGACTAAACACCAAGGCGCAAGGAACGCTGTTACCTTCCCACCGAAGTGGTACCTATTTATCTACTTGCAATTTCTTGCTTTCGAACTGCTAGGTTGGCAGGAGCTGGAACTAGAGGCAGGAGCTCACCCTGTCTTGCGGCACCCGGGTCTCGAACTGCTGAACTACCGACCTTCCACAGCCTGCAGTTCAGCATCTTAACCACTTGAGCCACCGCAGCTCATTAGGACTTCCTTTCTGTAAGTTGGTTTGAAGATTTTCAGAGGTGAAAAGCCGCTAAAAAACAGACACACACAACTCCACAACTGTGTTAAAGGACTCAGTCCTCTCAGGGCAAAGGGTGGCAACGATGCCAGGAAGTTAGCATCAGCTCTTTAGTACCAGGGTTTCAGAGTCCTGATTCCCCCATCCAGTCCTTGCTAGAATATTTACTATATCCTTTTGTTATTTGAATATCCCACCCTTCCTTCAAAAAACTGGGTGTACATTACCCCCACCCACCCCCAGTCCTAGTCTAACACTGTAGCCATGACATCACAATGCCTACCAGTGGCCAAAAGGATCCCTTTGGAACATCTCTTGGATGTGAATTGTGAACTGTCAGGACACCTTTTCAATAGAGGGGAAAACAAGAATTAGAAACTGAGAGTGCCATCTGGTGGACACATATAGCATTTAATGTGGGAAACCACTAGATCCCACATTTTTTGGCAAAAGAAGCAGCGAGCATCAGCCCTGAGTAAAGACAGTGTGGTTTAACTGGCAGACTAATCTGGCATGGAGGAGATTGGATTTATACCCCGCCCTTTACTACCTGAAGGAGTCTCAGAGCGGCTTACAATCTCCTTTCACTTCCCCTCCCCACAACAGGCACCTTGTGAGGTAGGTGGGGCTGAGAGAGCTCTTTCAAGGACTGCTTCTGAGAGAACAGCTCTGAGAAAATTTGTGACTGACCCGAGGTCACACCAGCAGCTGCATGTGGAGGAGTGGGGAATCAAACCCAGTTCTCCCAGATTAGAGTCTGCGCTCTGAACCACTACACCAAACTGGCTCTCTTTGACCACTGAACAACACTGTCTTGAAGAGGCTATTGCTAAGGAGACTGTGGCTTCCTTTTCAGTATGTGACACAACAGCTCCCATTTGAAGAATAGTGTTTTTAGAACAGAAAAGATATAGTCTGTGGCTTAAAAGCACAGACACATACAAACCCACTGGCAGATGGTGTCCCCCCCCGTCCCCCCGTGCTAGTGAGTCATCCACCTGATCCATCAAACTCAGCTTGCCCAAGATCAGGTAGATTTTTCAAGCTCTGAGCACCCTCATCTTGCTTAAGGGATCCCATGCTATCAATAACCAGTGTGTCAGAGTAGGATCCAGGAGACCTGGGTTTGAATCCCCACTGTCCTATGGAAGCTTGCTGGGTGACCTTGGGTCAGACACTTTCTCAGCCTAACCTACCTCGTGGGGTTGCTGTGAGGGGGAAATGGAGCTGAGGCGAAAGATGTAAGCTGTTTGGGGTCCCCAGGTGGGGAAAGGTAGGGTACAGATGAAGAAAAAAAGACTGGCCAAGCTCCATTTCCCCTGGAGAAAATGGCCGCTTCGGAGGGTGCACTGTATGGCGACACACCCTGCGGAGGCCCCTCCCTCGCCCCCCCAGGCTCCATTCCAGAGCTAGCAAACCTAGGGCAGCGGGTCGTGAATAGAAAACGTTTTTTGGTGGTCACAAATGACAGAGAGTCCTGTGGCACACTGAAAACTAATTATTGTGGCGTAACCTTTCCTGGTGACAAAAAGCTAGCAGATCAACTGTGTGCTATGTTTCCCGCACAACATAGTCATAAAGGAGACTTCATTTAAAGTGTGATATATCTACTATATGAAGTCAGTATGCCCATACAATCCATCATAGGAAAATACAGAGGCCAGAGAGTAAATATATAGAATTATATACGGAAAGTCCCAACACTTTTCCCAGGTTTCCCCCCTCCCCCCGTGTTTCAGACCTCTGGCTCTTCCGCAGGATCAAAGAACCACTGCTGAGAAAGAATCCCTTTTCAGTTCCTTACAAGGTCATGCTTTTCTATTATTCCAATGTTGGGCAAGGTCTCCCTAGCTCTAACCAGCACCCTTATAGGTTACTACAATGTTTCAGGACCAAAACTTACCTTTGTTGTTGTAACCTTTCCTGGGCCACAATCTCACTGGATTGGAGGTGCTGCTCCCACAACAGAGGAAAGCCAGCCCTCTTCTCATCAGTTTGCAGCGAACGCAGCACAGAAGCCGGTAACTTTGGAGTAGAGAATTCCAGCGGAACTACAGGACTTATCGGAAAACCCTCAAGGGGAACATGTAATTAGCAGCTCCCTGTAGGAAAATACCTGGAGATTTTAAGGGTGGAGCCTGAGGAGGGTGGGGTTTGGAGAGGGGAGACTCCAGTGGGGTACAATGCCTTAGAGTCCACCTTCCAAAGTGGCCATTTTCTATAGCCTGGAGATCAGTTGTGATAGCGGGAGATCTCCAGCCACCACCTGGAGGTTGACAACTCATGTAATTGTCTCGATAGTCAGGAGAAAAGGGGATGCATCAGTTTCCCCCATATTGCCCTCGCAACAACCCTGTGACGTTGATTAGACTAAGAGAGTGTGACCGAGTCCCAGGATGCCCAATAAGCTTGCAGATTTGACCCCCTCAGTTGCTCATAGTCTACAGTTTGGTGTAGTGGTTAAGTGTACGGACTCTAATCTGGAAGGACCAGGTTTGATTCCCCACGCCTCCACTTGCAGCTGCTGGATGACCTTGGGCAAGTCATTGTTCTGTCAGAGCTGTTCTCTCAAGGGCAGTTCTTGAAAGAGCTCACTCAGCCCCGCCTACCTCACAGGGTGTCTGTTGTGGGGAGGGGGAGGGAAGGGAAAGGAGTTTGTAAGCCACTCTGAGACTCTGAGTGAAGGGCGGGGTATAAATCCAATCTTCTACTCTGACACACTAACCACACACTGGTCCTTATGGGACGGAGTTTGGGTGTCTCACACACTGTTGCTTACTAGCCACGGTGACTCAAAGGAGCCTCCATATGCATAGGCCACAAACCTCTGACCATCCGTGCTGGGTGGCAGCATCAGGGGGAGCCCTTGGCCTGTATTTTTATGTTTTATGAGGTAAGCTGCCTCAGGTGGGTTCCCTGGAGAGGTGGTATAAATATTTTCTAATTAAATCCAATTAATGTCCTCTTGGTTGGCCACTCTGTAAAACAGGATGCTGGACTAGTTTGGCGAGATCCACTTTGGACAGGAGTGCAGATTCTAATCTGGGAGAACCGAGTTTGATTCCCCACTCCTCCACATGCCGCTGCTGGGTGACATTGGGTAAGCCACAGTTTTCTCAGAACGTCACTACCTGAAGGAGTCTCAGCGGTTCACAATCTCCTTCCCTTCCTCTCCCCACAACAGACACCCTTTGAGGTAGGTGGGGCTGAGAGACCTCTTTCGAGGACTGCTCTTGAGAGAACGGCTCTGAGAGAACTTGTGACTGACCCAAGGTCACACCAGCAGCTGCATGTGGAGGAATCAAACCCGGTTCTCCCAGATTAGAGTCTGTGCTCCTAACTGGCCAAAAGAGCAGGAGACCCCCTGCCCGCACCCAGGCAGGCCGCCCCACAAGGTGGGGGGCAGAATGGCAAAGGAACATGCACGGGCAGCCCTCAACTCCGTCAACTGCAGGAGACGCTGCTTGAATGAGCAAAGCTGTTGTGGCAGGCCACAGGGGAGAGAGTCTCACAGATGGCAGGGTCCAAGGCGGCAAAGAGCATCCTGTGCCATAGCCAGTGCTTCAGACTGAGCCCGGTGACTGATGGGCAGCCAGCAATGTTCCCTCTAAGCTGTGGAGTCTTGTGAGCAAAAATTCCACTTTGTGAGCTACCGGCATTAAAGTTGTGAGCGAGCGATTTGGCTGCTGCATAAATCAGTTTGCTCTGGAGCCATCCTTCCTGAGCTAAGACAAAAAATGTGTGAGCCGGAGGTTAAAAAAACTGCGCAAGCTCACAGTAACTCAGCTTAGAGGAAACACTGGCAGCCAGTGAATGCAGAAGAGGAGCAATACACGAGCTCGACCCAACTCCCGACAATAGCTGAACAGCAGCATTCTTTCTCAAACTGCTGTGGACTCCAGTAAATTCATCAGGCTTGATTCCCCACTCCTCCCCCAGGTGGAGTCTGCTGGGCGACCGTGGGCCAGTCACAGTCCTCTCAGAACTCTCTCAGCCCCACCTGCCTCATAAGGTGTCTGTTGTGGGGAAAGGAAGGGAAAGGCGATTCTAAGCCGCTCTGAGACTCAAGGTAGAGAAAAGTGGAGTATAAAAACCTGCTCTTCTTCTACTGGCACTTGTCCCTTCCAGCAGCAAAGATTCAGCTCACAAGGGCAGGAGACAGTCAAATATTCCTGTCTGGGGACGTGAGACGGAAGGAAAACCTCCTTTGTACTCATGCTGGGCCCTGTATTAGGGCTAGGAAGCAAGAGGGCATCTCTGGAGCTGCTATGGCTAAGAGACTGAGCTATAAGCCCTGGGTTCAAGTCCCACCTCTGCAGTGAGGTCCTCCGAAATCAAATTATCTTAATGCAATACCAATGGTCAAGTACCTAGCAATACAGCGGAAAGACTTCTCCACAGACAGGTGCCAATGTTCCGAAATTCTTCCTTGTCATTTATTGTTCCTGCTGTCCCTTTTTCTTGTTTATAGTAAATATCCAGCCTGACGAAGAATTCTGTGGGGTCTGGAAGCTTATTGTTTTGTGCTATTTTGGTTGGTTTTAATAAAACATTACTGCACAGAAGTGCTGTCTTTTGGCATTTTTCCAGGGACAAATATGGCTGCAGCCTTCGCCTTGAGTGCAACCAAGGATACTGGGACAAAGAAACAATAGCTGTTCTTTTCAAATCATAATCACTCCGTTTTCAAAAGTTGTCCCTAGTAGCCATTGGAATGCCAAAGTCCCTTGTAAAGCAGAGCGCAGAACCAAAAGAAAGATTGCAAAACAACAGTGCAGGGGGCTGTTACATGCAGACAATATTTTATTGGGTAGAAACATCTTCCAACCCACGATTATTTCAACAAAACAAGGTTTGCTTCCCCCACACATTGTGCCTTTTGTTCCAAAGAAAATCTAAACACTGTTTGTAAATTATGTCCCTTGTGGCGTTCTCCCTTTTTCCTAATTAAGGACAAAAATATATATTTTTGCTCCATAAAAAAACCTCACTGCATTTCAGTAGAAAACTTAATATACCATGGAAACTTTAATAACTGTGGCAAGGCAATTCTCTAAAATAGTGCAATATTTGGAGTCTTTTGACCATGAGTCCCCCCCCTTCCTCCAACGGCACAGGTGCAACCTCTTGTGCACACCTAACAGCACTGTTCCTTTGCATAAGCCCCATTGTTATTGACAGGATGGCTAAAGGGGTATAATCCCCGGTGAATATGCTGCACTCCGCAAGAGGAAAGAGACACTGGATGTTGCCATGTCCTATTCTGTGACAGGCGTTCCAAAATTTGTTTGCATTCCAGACTGAAGCTGGGTAGACATTTGATGTTTCTGTAGCAGAACGGGCCTGATTTCAGCCTCTGGCTAGAGGCTTTTACACACTTATTCTCTTTCTACAGCAGAAATCAACTTTATCTTATTAAAATGTGACTGCTTCAAAGTCTCACACCGTTACTTTTAAGACTAACAAAGGTATATTCAAGGTATGAGCTTCCGTGTGCATGCACACTTCATCAAATACGAGAGTCCAGTGGCACTTTGAGAAGAAGAGATTGGATTTATACCCCACCCTTCACTACCCAAAGGAGTCTCAGAGGGGCTCACAAACTCCTTTCCCTTCCCCTCCTCACAACAGACACCCTGTGAGGTGGGTGGGGCTGAGAGAACTCTGACAGAAACTGCTCTTTTTCAAGGACAGCTGTGCCAGAACTATGGCTTGCCCAAGGTCATCCAGCAGGTACAAGTGGAGGAGTGGGGAATCAAACCCGGTTCTCCCAGATTAGAGTTCGCACACTTAACCACTACACCAAACTGGCCAACAAAGCTGCACACGAAAGCTCCTACCTTGAATAAACCTTTGTTGGTCTTAAAGGTGCCACTGGACTCTAAATCTGCTTCAGACCAACACGGCTGACCAACTGGATCTGTCAGTTACTGTGCAGTATCAACCTGGAGCCATGCGTTACTCCAAAACGTAACATGGCAAAACGTAAAACGTGTCACTTCGAGGGCTGATCATTCACTCGCAGCCTGAGCCACCTCACCAGATTATTGTGAGGGTAAAAGGGGGAAAGGAGGACAATGTAGAGGCATGTCTTGAGCAATGTTCCCTCTAAGCTATGGAGCCCTGTGAGCAGAAATTCTACTTTGTGAGCTATTGGCATTAAAGTTGTGAGCAGGAGATTTGGCTGCTGCATAAATTAGTTTGTTCTGGAGCCCTCCTTCCTGAGCTAAGACAAAAATGTGTGAGCCAGAGGCTAAAAAACTGTGAGCTAGCTCACACTAACTCAGCTGAGAGGGAACACTGGTCTTGAGCTCCTTGGTGAAACAGCAGGATAGAACTTTGAGAAACAGACAGAGGACTCATCAGTAAGGTGAAGGTTTCCCTTGCTCGAAAGCCAGTTGAATCTGACTCTAGGGGGCGGTGCTCATCTCCGGTTCCAAGCCGAAGAGCCAGCGCTGTCCGAAGACTTCTCCATGGTAATGTGGCCGACATGACTAAACGGCGAGGCACATGGAACACTGTTACCTTCTCACTGAAGCGGTACCTATTTATCTCCTTGCAATTTCTTGCTTTCAAACTGCTAGGTTGGCAGGAGCTGAGGTCAGAGATGGGAGCTCACTCCGTCAAGTGGCACTCAGGTCTCAAACTGCTGAACTACAGACGTTCCGGTCTGCAGCTTAGCGTCTTAATCTCTGAGCCACCGCAGCCCTGACTGATCAGTAGGCCTCAACAAATCCCTTGCCTCTGGCTAGAGTCCCTGTTTACTTTCCGAGATCTGGGTGACTACGAAGGGAGAGGGGATTTCCTGCACAATAATCGTACTTCAGTAGAAAAATGTAAGAGTCCATAAATATCTGAAGAGGTGAGCTGTGACTCATGGAAGCTCCTCCCCTGCCACGAATCTTGTTAGTCTTTAAGGTGCTACTGGAGTTTTCTCTACTGCTACAGACAGACAGACAGACAGGCTACCCATCTTGACCAATCACGTTACTGCAAAGCCAAGCTTGACAAGACCCCTTTCACCAAGTTCCCTGGCACGTGTTGAGGTCGAGGGGTGGGGAGAGGTTCGGGAAAGCACAAATTTGTTGACTAGCAAGCCGAGCCAAAATCTGAGCATCACCTGGAAGGAAATGTGTGTAGAAGGGGGAGGGGACTGAGAGAGGCCAGAGAAAAGAAGGGAACAGGGGCCAAGAGGAGCCGAGTTCTAAAATGAAGGACGGAGACTTTTAGTGGAATGGGATGTCAAGGTCGTCTTTCATCCGTGCGGCAGGGCACAAAGGCCGCTGCCGAGCAACACAGCTTTTGGCAACCCTGGAGGGCTCTTCCCTTTGACTAACCCCGGAAACATCCACCAGCGAATGCTGGTCATCCACAGCAACATCACCCCCCCCACATGACAAGAGGGAGCCGGTCTACCCTTGCCGTAGGAGGGAGGTAACCTTTTAAAAAAACGCTGGAAGTGTTTGCTGAAGGACTGGCCAAGGTGAGCACAGAGCCTCAGGGGAAAGCGGGGGGGGGGGGGGCAGGGGGGGGGGAA
>NW_015167057.1:1142432-1152622 GCF_001447785.1 Gekko japonicus | reverse complement strand
GGGGGGGGGGGGGCTAAGGGAGAGGAATCCAGGGAAACTTGCTCTTTGATCCGCTCGTCTTTCAACCTGGCCCCTGGAAAACTGGGAAAGGACAGCTCTTCTGTAGCTGCTGCAGGCTCAGTTCGACACTAACCCCACCACAACTTCCACTAGAGAGGTTTAAAGCAGTAGGGCTAGCTACGGGAAGGAATCGCTGTTTCCCAGTTGCGGCTGGTGATGTGATGGATGGTAAATCAGTGATTCTGTCAGAAGGCGAGTGCCCTCTGGGATGAGCCTATGGCTGTTGTTTGGAGAGAGCGTGGGCAAAGACCCGTTAATAACAGAGTCTGTTGGAGGTTTTTGGATGCCGCCCCCCCCCCCAATATCATGAACGCAATGCTGCCCACGCTGGCTTCACAGTACAACCTGAGCACAAACGCGTTGCATTTGCCCTGGAGAGAGATATACGTATCGGTAGCCTCCAGTATGATTTCTGCAGGAGCAGGATGCCTGCCCCGATGAGCTCCTTGAGCACAGAGGGTGGGTGATGCAGCGTTCACCTGTCTGTGCGTCTCATTCAAGGAGCAAAAAGACACTGGGGAACTAATGCTTCCGTGGAGAGGTTTCGAAGGGCAAAGGGCAGGCACGACCCCGGCATCCGAGGACTCCGGACGGGCTCTTCCGTAATAACGGCTACGGAAGAACACTCTCCCAAAAGGTATGCTGACGCACGACATAACCGAGACCTGATTCTTGCATATGCAGGCTCGCCTGTGCGTGTGGGAAAGGGGGACCCTCCGTCTACATGCTGGCATCCCCAGTCTTCCGGGCCAATGGTGACACCATCACCCTCTGTGAAGCTGCAGAGATGCCATGCACAGGTGGGCGTGAAGAGAGATGTTAAGGTAGGATCGTCTGTCTTGTTTGGCTTCCACTGCTCTGCAGACAAGAATTCTGGATTCTGAAGAAGGTGCGGCTTCGCCATCAGATCGCCGTAGGTGCAAACGGTACTCTGAGCGTAAGATCCATGAACTGCCTCTCAGCCTCCCCATACAACCACCCTGCTGGACTTGAGCAAGAAAATCCGAATGTTAAAACCCAGCAGGATTGGTGGCAGAACAGCTGGCCATGGACCTGTTTACAGACCGCCCCCCACCCCACCCTACAAAACACAGTGCTGGTTGAACGGAAGGACAGATCATTCCCACTGAACAGATACATGTATACATGTGAGAAACCCACTGCTTTGTGTTAAAATAGTCCGAACTTTATTGACTGGCAGGTATAAAAATAATGCCTGGAGGGAGCAGTTCTTCTCCGGCCAGAGAGGGGGTGGAAGTGGGAAAGAGAGAAGGCAAAGACAAGCGGAACAGGCAGGATTTGTCCCCATGTCTCTGTTTCTGTGCTCCGGGCATCCATCCCTTTCTGTTTAAACCCAGCAAGGGAACCCTGGAACTTGCTCCTGAAGCCATCCCCCACCTCACTTAAGAGAACCATTATTTCTGATTTTAATTTTGCACTCGGCTTTTGTATTATATGTTGTTGGGGTCTTTTGGAAAACAAAAAACAGACAAGAAAAAAACACCCCACTCTCAATTGGTTGAACCTGGGCTACCTAGGGAGCAAAAAGTTGGATACAAAGATAGCCAGGGGTGCTAGCGGCAGGAGTGAAGAGGCCAGCGGTTATTATGCAACAAGGCAAAAAGTGAGACACTGGAGGTGGGGTGGGGGTGGGGATGGGGGTCAGCCCAAAGGACCCTGGGGTGACCAGGCTTAGGCGTCTAAGGTGTCCGACTAGAAGCAGGTCTCCGAAAGAGTCAGTGCCTTTCGCATATGTCACACAAGTGCTTGAGCGAAGGTAAACACAAGCCGTATGTGGGCAACATACACCGTTTATCCCGGGCGCAGCTGGGGCGGTGGGGGGGACGGGGGACGGGACACACGACATCAGACACAAGGAAAAGAGTTTACCACAAAAAAAAAAAACAACTTCAAATAAGGCCTACGTCTCCTCCACAGCTCAGCGCCCTCTTTCCCCAGCCCACGAAAGGCCCCAAAGGCTTCTGGGTAAAGTACGGCAGTGTGTTGAAACTGGAGGAAGAGGAGGGTAGGGAATGATCCTCAGCACAAATTAACCTCAAAAAACAACAGCTCGGCGGTCGCTTGTGGTGTGCTGAAGCAGAAGGCCCGAGGGGAGGAAGGCCCCTCAGAAGAGCAGACGGGGAAACCAAGCAATACACGTCACTGCTTTTTGTACATGGGCGAGTGGAGAGACGACGCCCACTTGCCCGTCGGACACCCCCTCAGACAGAGCAGGGTGAGCCTGCCTGCCTTCCTCCCTGTGGGGTGTGGTAACACTGCCCCTGCTGCTGCTGCCGCCGGGCTCCCAGTCAGAAGCGCCCCGCCCACCCCGTGTTTCACAGTCTGTGCATGGTCTCTCCAGGGGAGGGGCGGAGGGGTCATGACTGCGCATGTGAGATCCACTGGCTATCCATGGGGCGCCTCAGAAGCTCCTCCACGTGTCGCGCCACGTCCATCGAGTCGTCTAGGTTGAATTCCCCTTCGGTATCCAGTACGGAGTCATGGCTGGAGACGGAGGGAAAGGAGAGGTGTGAATCAGTTTGGTCTGCGGTTGGCGGGCGGGGGAGACAAGCCGCTTCACCTCTAGCAAAAGCCGTTTGTGAAAGGGGCCACGGCGCGCCTGACAAGTTCTCTGCACCCTCGTGGCTTGCAGGGTTAGTGGGAGGAAGCTGTAACACAGAATCACAGAGTCGGAAGGGGCCATGCAGGCCCTCTCGTCCAACCCCCAGAACATCCCTGACAAGGGTTTGTCCAGCCGCTGCTTCAAGACTGCCAGTGAGGGGGAGCTCACCACCTCCTTAGGTAGCTGATTCCACTGTTGACACAACCCTTACTGTAAAAAAGTTTCCCGTAATATCCAGCCGGTACCTTCCCGCCCTTAATTTAGACCCATTCTTGTGAGTCCTCTCCTCTGCTGCCAACAGGAGCAGCTCCCTGCCCTCCTGTAAGTGACAGCCTTTCAAATACTTAAAGAGAGCCGTCACGTCTCCCCTCAACCTCCTCTTCTCCAGACGGAACATTCCCAAGTCCCTCAGCGTTTCCTCATACGGCTTGGTCTCCAGGCCCCCGATCATCCTTGTCGCTCTCCTCTGCACCTGCTCCATTCTGTCCACATCCTTTCTGAAGTGAGGCCTTCAGAACTGCACACAATATCCAGGTGCGGCTTGACCAAAGCAGTGCACAACGGGACTATGACAGCTCAGTTAGCTAACAGCTCAGTTTCAAACTGGTCTAAACTGTCGAGGTAGGCTGCTAGGCCTTTCTGGATCAAAGAATCCATCTCCTCTCGCTACCAGGAGACCTCAAAAGATGGGAAAGCTGCTGTGAGACGGGGAAGTACTGAGGACAGAGAAAGTACTGAGGATGGCATTGCAGCCTCTGCGAGACTAGCTGGAGGGGAAGATCAGGGAGGGTACGGAAATACAGGGCTGAGCTCTAGAAAGTCACTGTGCACACAGGGTGAAGGGTGGATCTATGCTTTCAGAAGAATGAGATCCTGAGGAACTCAAATGGAGTGCGTGCCACTTCCGACTAATCTGGGGGGGGGGAGTATTCGTTTTCCATTTCCCCTTGCACAAACAAGCCTTGCAAGCTGAAATCTAGCAGGAAGCCCCCCAACCCCACCCTGAATCCTAGTTTTCTACATGCAGGGTGCTTTAAAGGAAATCGAGGAGCACTAGAAATGGCACAGCCCGAGGGCCGCTTTGTTTTTGCTTCGGGGGTCACACCAGGCTGTGCAGAGGTAACAAGTGAAGGAGAAGGAAGTTGGGGGGGGCGGCGAGGCAGAAGGGGCCAGATCGCCTGTGACCCTTTGCCCTGGGAACTCACGGGCCATTTACGGAACCAGAAGGCCAGAAATCTGAGAGCTCCGAATTCAAACCCCAGGGAGCTGAAGGTTAAGAGATTTGGGAAGGAATACGAGCACAACGAAAGGTTCGTTTCAGAGCAGGAAAGGAGAAGCTACTGGGATACTAGTGTGGGAGAGTCCAGGCTTAATTTCCTCCCCGTCATAAAGCCGGACCGACCCCCACAGCCAAGGCAAAGAGAGCCAAGCCGATCCCTCCCTGACTTACTTCTGTGGATACAAGTTGTAGTGGGAGGAGGAGCCGACGCCCGGGGACGGGGATTGATCCATGTAGGCAGTCCCTCCGCTTGAAGAATCCCCGGTCGTGGGGAGAAATCTGCAACAGAGCGAGAGGCATGTCAGGAGGGTTAGGGGGTCTTGCATCCTCTTGCTTAGTCCACTTGTAAGAGAGCGGGGATTGATTTATTAGTTGTTGTAGATTTTCCGGGCTGTATGGCCGTGGTCTTGGCAATGTAGTACCTGATGTTTTGCCATCAGCTGTGACTGGCATCCTCAGTGGTATAACATAGAAAGGTGGAGTACTCTCTGTGTCTATGTGAGAAGAAAAATGGTAGGCAGGTAATTTATATCTACTCAGGAACGTGGAATAGGGCTGAGTCATTATCTTGTAGGAGTTTACTGGGTTGTGACATGCTAATGGAGGAGCTTTCCTGAGGAGGTTCTTTTGCATATGGATTGGCTGTTGAAATTCTAATCTTATCTGTAGTGCTGTTGTGAGAGGTAGAGCATTTTGTGTTTTTCAGGACAGGAAACCATGCCCTATTTATTTTTAAACTCTTTCCTGTTGAAATTGTGTTTATGATTTTCAATGGCTTCCGTGTGTAATCTGACATAGCAATTGGATGTGTTGTCCAGCCTTTCAGTGTCTTGGAATAAGATACTGTGTCCTGTTTGAGTTAGGCTTCTCACCTTTACACAGAGATTACTCCATCTTTCTGTGTTATACCTCTGAGGATGCCAGTCACAGCTGCTAGCGAAACGTCAGGTCCTACAATGCTAAGAGGACCACGGCCATACAGCCCGGAAAATCTACAACTAATGAACTCCGGCCGTGAAAGCCTTCGACAACAGATTGATTTATTGTTGTACAAGGTCTCTACGTGTTTCGCCATGCAGGCTTCATCAGGGGGACTCAGAGCATTCACCTAGTGCTGGAACTGTCCACAGGAATTAAGTAGTTCTTCTTTTTCTCCTCCTCCTCCGACAGTTCCGGCACTAGGTGAATGCTCTGATTCCCCCAGACGAAGCCTGCATGGCAAAACGCGTTCAACAGTAAATCAATCCACCATTGCCTGCCATTTTGTCCTTATGGCACGTTGCTGGGTGCAGCCCATTTTTTTCTTCAGCCCATGCGGGAAAACATCTTCCCTGCCCCAACCACCGTTAATAGCCTCCCGCCTTTTCTGAACTCCCTCCCCTTTCCACGACACTCACTCTGGCACAACTTGCTTGATTTGTGGCTTCACATATCCATCCACGGCCTTTGCTGTAAGCAAGGAGACAGACAAAAAAAGAAATTACCCATTTAGCGTGATCGTGCAGGGCCGGGCAAGCGCTTTGTTGCACCAGAGTCACAGGTACCACTGAAGGGTTGAAGGAGTCGGCTTCTCTTAGTCCGCATACAGATGTACAAACCTTGAGCAGCAAGTCCCCCCTCGACCCCTTTACGCACAGGCATCCAAACTGAACCGAGCCAGGGAGAAAACAACCCTTTCGATTTTCAGCACAAGTCCACCAGACAGAATGCTATTGGCTGATCCCTGTGGCAATCGTGAAGCCACTCCCCTCTGCTCAGAGCAATGTTTTTTTCCAGTATTTTATTTTATCAATTTTCCATATAACACTGCATACAAATATAAATCTCATTGAAAATCAACTTCAATAATACAGATCTCTACAACAAGGTAAGTACATTTTATGAGACATTCTATTAGTAGAAATCCTGTTTCAAATACTGATCTATAAAGATGCAGATTAATTAAACTTTAACTGAAACTATTAAACACAAAACTGATACATGAACTGACACATGGACAGGGTAACTGTATAGCTTAAAATATCGCTATGATTTCTTTATACTTTAATGGAATTGAGGATGTAGAAGCAGAAGGTTTTGAAAGCGAAGTTTCCATAATTTCTAACAATTTTGCAAAGAATAGGGAATGTTTTTTGCCAGTTGCCCCAGGTTTTATAGAGATATCTATGTTTTGAGTTTATAAACAAGCAAACAACTCCCCTCTCCAAAAACACCTGAAATGAGGCATCTAAAAAAACTTTCACTGGATACACTTCTTAGGCAACTGTGGGGGGTGGGGGGGACAGAGCTGTTAATTGTGGAAAGAGTTTTTAAAAAGCCAAAAGCCTGGCAAAAGTATATGAAGGAGAGCCAGTTAGGTGTAGTGGTTAAGTGCGCTGACTCTAATCTGGGAGGACCGGGTTTGATTCCCCACTCCTCCACATGCAAGCCATAGTTCTGGTAAGAGCTGTCCATGAGAAAGAGCAGTTTCTATCAAGAGCTCTCTCAGCCCCGCCTACCTCACAGGGTGCCTGTGGTGGGGAGGGGAAGGGAAGGGAAAGGAGGTTGTAAGCCGCTCTGAGACTCCTTCGGGTAGTGAAGGGCAGGGGGTATAAATCCAATCTCTTCTTCTTCTCTTCATATGAAAATATAGGGGGGGGAATCTAATTTGGGTACGTGTGAGAGCAGAGGAGCAGAGGGAATGAGAGAAAGATTCACCCTTTGGCACAAAGCTGACCCCTGCTACTGTCTAGCGGGACACGTCTGCATGTTCCATTAATTTGGTCACAGTCATTCCGTCCGCTGCTGTCCTGGTTTGAAATGGAGACGAGATTAAGCCCCACCTGAAACCTTCCTGGCCGGTTTGATCCTATTCATTTTAAAGAAGCTTTTCTGTTTGGTAGTAACTTGTCTATTTACATGGGGGAAACGGCACAAGATGAGCCATTATGCACATATCACATGCATGTCCCTTTTATTGTTTTAATGCTACGACACTCTTAATGCGTCCTGAAAGAAATGCCATTGCATTTACAGCAGTACAACTAAGACCATGCGAACTCCAGGGATGATGGAGTGACACAGACTCCCAAACGCCTCTCCTGGAGGTCTGCAGAAATCAAAATGCACTTGGATAAGACAGTGAGAACAGACAGCAGTTGGGAAAAGCCCATGAAGTTCTCCTGGCACTAGAGACTCACCAAGGACCGGCGTATAGTATTTGGAAAAGACTTCTTCCTTGGGACGCTCAGGGTACACGAACTGGAGGTAAGCAAGGTCACCGAGGCGGTCTGCCAGGGAGCGGATGGAGAAGTCACGCGTGGTGAAGGGCATCAGGTTCCAGAACATCCTTTCAGCTGCAAAACCCCCAAGGCATCACAATGTCAAAGTGAGCGACAACAAGGAGATCTGGTCAGTCGAAGAATGAGACACGCTCCGACACCAGTGTTAAGACGATAGCACAGGTTAAGGGCTGTCAGATTTAAGCAATATGCCTTGTTTATAGTTTTATTTATAGTTATAGTATGCACTTATTTTGATGTTGTGACACCACCAGCTTTAAAACTGTGAAATAAGAGATTATAATTGTTTAACAGAGTTTATATATTTTAAATAGAGTTTATATATTTTGGCCATTTTTGATGGTGTTTTTCCTAGCGAAATTTATATTTTTGGAATCTCCAGGCAGTGGCTGGAGGTCTCCTGGGATCAGTTCACCTGGAAAAAATGGCTGCTTTGGAAGGCGGACTCTTTGGCATTATAGCCACTGAACTCCCTCCCCTCCCCAAACCCCGCCCTCCTCAGACTCCGCCCCCTAAATATCCAGGTATTCCCCAACCCGGAGCTGGCAACCCTAGCTCCCACACCTGAATGTTTTCAGTGGGAATAGTTCAGACCG
Organism: Gekko japonicus; assembly: GCF_001447785.1. Classification (NCBI taxonomy): domain Eukaryota; kingdom Metazoa; phylum Chordata; class Lepidosauria; order Squamata; family Gekkonidae; genus Gekko; species Gekko japonicus. Next base: position 1,144,783 of record NW_015167057.1, on the reverse strand, counting down.
CTGTTTCCCAACTTCTGCATTGGGACCTGAAAGGGGGTCGCAGGCCAGCCCGCCCCGATGGCCACCCTGCCCTCTCCACTGCTCTCTTTCGTATTTTGGAAACCGAGATCCAACCTTGGAAACAGCATATTACATGTCGTCAGGGGTCATTTAGTAGAAAAAGAGGTGCAGGACCTCATTAGCAGAACTCATTAGCATAACGTATTTGCATATGCCACACCCTGAATAAAACTTGGTCTTAAAGGTGCCACTGGACTGTCTTGGACCGGGGGTGCGGGGGGCTCTGCAACTTACCTGGCTGCTTCTTACTCTGACTGAGGGCTGCTAGGGGCGGGGGGGGGGGCTTATTGCATGCGCCCGCCCCCTGGGCTCTTTACTGCCAGAGCTTTGCTCCTGTGCACTCCTGCAGGAAATGACCCTTGCATGTCGTACTTTAGTTGATGGGTTTTTTTCCTTTATTGCACATGTGTGTTGATCAAGAAAAACGTGTCCTTATTTGAGTGAGTTTCTTAGACTGTATGGGGGGACTAGAGGAAGTGACGGAGAAGGAGAGGATGCTCAGAGGCTGGGCTGTAACCCCCATATGCAAAGGCTGTGTATGCTGGAATTGCACTTGGCTTGGAGTTCATAATGAGGGAAACCATGCCCTTTGCAAGAGGTTTGTTGGTTTCTCAGAAACATCTGGAATGTTTGATGTAGTGGTTAAGTGCACGGACTCTAGTCTGGGAGAACCGGGTTTGATTCCCCACTCCTCCACTTGCAACTGCTAGATGACCTTGGGCAAGCCATAGCTCTGGCACAGCTGTTCTCTCAAGGACAGTTCTGTCAGAGCTCTCTCAGCCCCACCTACCTCACAGGGTGTCTGTTGTGGGGAGGGGAAGGGAAAGGAGTTTGTAAGCCACTCTGAGACTCCAAGTAAAGGGTGGGGCATAAATCCAATCTCTTCTTCTTCTTGAACTAGATGTGTGCCAAGGTCATCATTCGCCCAGGGCACCAAAAAACCTTGCCCCAGCCCTGGATGGTTCTCCATATCAAGCAAATTTGGACTTCTGGGTTACAATATCAAAAAGGCTGGAAACGGCTGGTTCAGGCGATCAGAAAACAAACTACACTTTGATTAAGATGTTGCAGTCATGTACAGAGGGGGTGGAGTTGGGTTCCTGGCATCACTGGCATCGTCCTATACGTGCTCATGATCGTCACAATGTCACAGTCCTCACAGTCTTCCTGGGCGACAGACAAACGCACCTCAGAAGCTTCCCACTGGGCCCTGACCTGGATAGCCCAGGCAAGCCCAATCTTGTCATATCTCGGAAGCTAAGCGGGGTCGATGCTGGCAAGTACCTGGATGGGAGACCTCCAAGGAATACCAGCAGTTGGGAGGCGGGGGCAGGCTTTATTCAGCCACCTCTCTGAAGATCCTCCTGCCTCCCCCCAGTAGGGGTCAATCACCAGAGGTCACCACGACTTCCAAGTGCACACGCACTCACACATGCGCACACACATATGAAAAAAAATATATCGCCGGTGGCGGCATGGACACTGAAGTCCCCAAGAACTATCAGTCTCAGGAACTCCAGAGCCCAGCTCACTGTCCACTCCAGTAGACTTGGTAGGCTGGTCTGTAGGTGCGCTAGGCGAACGGCAACAGACAGCCAAACTCTCCTCAGCGTCCCAAACCAAGCCAATCCGACATCCTCTCCTCCCTCTCCCCTCCCCCCTATGAAAATCTGAGTGCTGGGTATGCCATCTTGTTTTTGAAGTGCTTAAATATTTAGGCTGAATGTTTTAATATTGAATTTTTGTAGTTTTAATTGGTTTTAAAATTGTACCGAATTTATGTCGTTGTAAAGCGCCCTGAGCCCTACGTAAGCGGGGAAGGGCGGTTAAGAAATTGAAATAAATAAATAAATAAATCACCACCACCACCCAAAAAAGACGCTTCCCGCTAAGAAAACATTAGTGTTAATTGCAGGGAGAATGGACAGTCTTTACAATGTGAGTAAACACTTCTAGGAAAGCAGTTTTGATCCCTTATGACTACCAAGTAACAATGATGCCTCCTTTGAGGAAAAACACTTGGCTCCTGGGCGACAACTGTACTACCGTTTGGTCGACTGCACGCTCAAAATAGTTTCTGGAAAGGTCCCAATCTAACACATAAGCAGCAGTCAAGGGCAAGGTGTTAACTCTTCTGACTTGGAAAGGAACTCACCGTTATCGAACTTCCAGGCGATCGTGATGCCCCCAATCTCGGAGTCGCTGAACCGGAGGAGGAAGGTCCCGTCTGGCTTGTTGATCAACAAGTCATGGGCCTGCTGCTTGTTGACAAAACCTAGGATAGCCCTGGA
>NW_015167057.1:1133691-1142394 GCF_001447785.1 Gekko japonicus | reverse complement strand
AAGAGAGATGGATTGACTCTGTCAAGGGAGCCACGGCCTTCAGCTTGCAAGACTTCAGCAAGGCTCTTAACAGCAGCACATTTTGGAGGTCATTAAATCATAGGGTCGCCCACTTGATGACACATCACGGACACACACACACACACACCACACACACACGCCAGTGTTCCCTCTAAGCTGAGTTAGTGTGAGCTAGCTCACAGTTTCTTAGCCTCCATCTCACAGATTTTTGTCTCAGCTCAGGAAGGAGGGCTCCAGGGCAAACTAATTTATGCAGCAGCCAAATCTCTCACTCACAACTTTAATGCTAGTTGCTTATAAAGTAGAATTTTTGCTCACAAGACCCCACAGCTTAGAGGGAGCATTGGCACACCCGGCTGGGGAAACCTTAGAATGCAAAAGCAGGGGAGCTCTCACCCGTCATTCCAATGTGGCTTCAAGTGTTTCTTCAGGACTTCCATCACCCCGTCGAACCACTGCCAAAATGTGTAATTCCGCCCTGGAAGGTTCTCCTGGGGGGGGGGGGGGGGGGGGGGGGTAAGAAAGAAAGCCAAAGGTTTCCACCTGCTTCTCTGATCCTGGGCTGAAGGTTTATGGGAAGCCCCCCCCCCCACGAGGGGAGCAAATTCACAGGAATGGTTGTAAATCAAAAGCATAACATCAAAGCCTCTCAGCTGAACGCCACTGAATTTGCTGGAATGGTCTACAGGTAGGGGTCATTTCCTGCAGCACACAGGAGCAGAGCTCCGGAAGTAAAGAGCCCAGGGGGGCGGGCACATGCAACAAGCCCCACCCCCTGCTCCCAGCAGCCCTCAGTCAGAGCAAGAAGCAGCCAGGTAAATCGCAGAGCCCCCCCGGCTCCCTGGTCCAAAACAGTCCAGTGGCACCTTTAAGACCAGGTTTTATTCGGGTACAAGCTCTCCCTCCTCTGCAAGGACAGATCTGCACGTCCCCCCCCCCAATAGATAGCAATCCAAAACAGTCCAGCGTAGCCTGAGTGGTGCGTGTTGCCTTCTGACACACTTCCGGTGATGTCAGGGGGTGTGGCATATGCAAATAAGTTATGCTAATGAGTTATGCTAATGAGCTCCTGCGCCTCTTTTTCTACGAAATTACCCCTGTCTATAGGCCTCTGTGGATTTGGACGCTTTGTCGGAGGGTCCATTTTCAAAGGAACAAGTCATTCGTGTGTGCTTTTAGGGCAAAACTATCCTGGGGAGAAGAGGAGGGAGGGAAGTGCAAGCCACGTATTTTGAATCCAAACCCTGAATGTACTTGCCATAGAAATGCTCTTTGCAGAATAGCAGGAAGCCCCGATGCCAGTTTTGCATGCAGGTGGTCAACGCTACTTTGGGAAGGTTTTTGACAGCACGCAAAACACAAGCACAGGTGCCAGGTGAACTTTCTGGCCAGTTCTGCACAAGTCATCTCCAGCCTGGACTGAAATCCAGCAGCCTCCAAAAGATTTTAAGAATGGGTGTGGGGTAGTGGCTGAGAAAACCATCTCTGAGCTAGAAAGTCAAACAATTTGACTCTCCATTTCTCCTGCTGGGCAACACGAGGCAAGCCTGGGCTCCTGCACTCACTACTCTGGTCTGCTAGACATAGCTTTTTGTTTTTTTAAATCTGTATAGAAGAAGAAGAAGAAGAAGAAGAAGAAGAAGAAGAAGAAGAAGAAGAAGAAGAAGAAGAAGAAGAAGAAGAAGAAGAAGAAGAGGTGGAGCTGAAAGAGCTCTGGACAGAAACTGCTCTTTTTTCAAGAACAGCTCTTATGAGAACTATGGCTTGCCCAAGGTCATCCAGCCAGGTGCAAGTGGAGGAGTGGGGAATCAAACCCGGTTCTCCCAGATTAGAGTCAGCGCTCCTAACCACTACCCCAAACTGACATCCCAATTTGTATTTGCTAGTAAGCTGGTACATAATGAGGCCATTGGGCTGGAGCTCTTAACCTGCAAGCTGGTCTTGTTTGATATCCACAACCTGCTCCCTTTTGCAAATGCAAAATTTTCACAGGTGTTGCTGGGGCTTACCGGCTGACATTGCGGAGCTTGGAAACGTACCAAGGCGGGCCCCAAGATGATCAGGGGGTTGGAACACCTTCCCTATGAGGAAAGGCTGAAGAGTATGGGACTTTCAGTTCAGATAAGAGATGATTAGAGGGGGGGGCAGGAAAGAGGGGTGGAGAGAGTTGACCAAGAGAAATTTTTCTCCCTCTCCCAAAATGCTAGAACTTGAGGGCATCCAATGAAGCTGATGGGCAGTAGGTTCAGGACGGACAAAAGGAAATACTACTTTACACAGAGTGATCAGAATGTGGAATTTGCTGCGAGAGGATGTTGTGATGGCCACAGGGATAAACAGCTTTAAAAGGGGATTAGATAGATTCAGGGAGGATAAATATCAGCGGCTACTAGCCATGGCGGCTGAGAGGAATCTCCACTTTCAGAGGCACTAATCCTCTGAATCCCAGAGCCAGGAAGCAACATCAGGGGAAGGCCTCGGCCTCTATGTCCTGTTGTTGGCCTTCCAGAGGAACTGCCTGGCTGCTGTGCGAGACGGAAGGCTGGACTAGATGGACCACTGGTCTGATCCAGCAGGGCTCTTCTGGTGGAACTCCCTGCTGAATGACATCCGTGCCCTGCAGGACCCAACAGAGTTCCACAGGGCCTGAAAGACGGAGATGTTCCACCAGGCCTATGGCTGAGGATGGCAACTGCTCCTCCCTTCCTTTTCCCCCCAGCGAGGTAAGGGTACAATCTGATGTACCTGTTATGCACCATCTGTAACTGTTAACTTGCTACTGTGTTGTTAAGGTGTTTTTAACTGTATGCAAACTTGGTGAGGTAGGTTAGGTTGAGAGAAAGCCACGGGCCCAAGAAAACCCATAGAGCCTCCATGGCACAGTAGGGATTTGTATCCAGCTGCCGCCAATCCTGGTTGGACACAGCAGCCTGTCAGAGTCCCACAACACACAGGCTCAACAATGTTCCTTCCAGAAGGATCAAGTTTATTGAGTGCAGTAGAAGCAGGTCAACTCTGTGTACAGTTTCTGTGTAAAGGCTAATCCCACAGGCGGGAAGAGTTTGAAGCGAGACCCTCTGATGGGAGCAAGCCAATTAGAGGTGCAAGCCTTCCGAGCTCTAAGTAACAACTACAGGTTCCCAGGGAGGCGAAAGTGGGAAGCATCAAGGTCAGGCTAAGAGATAAGGCGCAGGGAGAAAACGCAAGTTAACATTCCAGGACAATAAGATGATCACTCCACCAACTCCCTTCCCCCACCATACATGGCAGCATAGCTGACACAACCGCTATGCTGCCCCACTGGTGGGAGTAGGAAAGGCTCGCAGGCAGGGTGGCCGACTGCTCCCTGGGAAATTCCTGGTGACCTGGGGGCGGAGCCTGGCAAGGGCGGAGTTTGGAGAGGGAAATGTGCTCAAGAAGAAGAGGAGGTGTGGAGACTACCCAAAGGAGTCTCAGAGTGGCTTACAATCTCCTTTCCCTTCCCCTCCCCACAACAGACACCCTGTGAGGTAGGTGGGGCTGAGAGAGCTCTCAGAGAACTGCCCTTGAGAGAACAGCTCTGAGAGAACTTGTGACTGACCCAAGGTCACCCCCAGCAGCTGAGTGTGACGGAGTGGGGAGTCAGACCCACTTCTCCTAGATTAGAGTCCACGCTCCTAACCACTACACTGAACTGGCTCTCAGGGGGGTACATGATTCCATATCGTTCGCTCTCTGAAGCTGCCATTTCCTCCAAAGGAACTGAGCTCTGCAGTCTGGAGATCAATTCACGTTCCAGGAGAACACCAGGTGCCATGTGGAGGTTGGCAACCCAACTTGTAGGCCCCAACTCTTCCCACTCTGAACGGAACTCCGCCCTGCCTAGTTGCTCACCCGCTCCTTCCAGTTTGGTGTAGTGGTTAAGTGTGCGGACTTTAATCTGGGAGAACTGGGTTTGATTCCCCACTCCTCCACTTGCACCTGCTGATGTGACCTTGGGTCAGTCACAAGCTCTGGCACAGAGCAGTTTGTGTCAAAGTTCTCTCAGCCCCACCTACCTCAGAGGGTGTCTTTTGTGGGGAGGGGAAGGGAAAGGAGTTTGTAAGCCGCTCTGAGACTCCAAGTGAAGGGTGGGGTATAAATCCAATCTCTTCTCTTCTTCTTCCCGGAGCACCCCGACCCCGCCGACTTACTCTGTTGAACTGGGCCCAGGAGACGGGCATGTTGTTGTACTCTTCGAGGTGGTTGATGTTGCTGTTGAAGAGCTTCTGAGCCAGGAAGAGCAGGTTGTCCTTGGTGAGCCCTCGGCTGCTCTGGACCTCGGCCTTGAACTTCATGTTGAGGGCCTCACACAGCTGGGACCACATGACTTTGTCTGGCACGGCAAAGGGCACGCGGCCTGGCTCGGCGAACGCGTTGTCCCACAGCACTGTGGCGGTGGCGTTGTTGTCCTGGCTGCCGTGCACAATCACCACGACGGGGAGAGACAGCGTCTTCACCTGAAAGACCAGCTCATTGCCGCCGACACTGAACTGGGACTCGAAGAGGATGGTGAATTTCTCCTCCGTCACCGACTCGGCCCCACGCCGGTCCGAACGTTTGATCCGCTTGAGTGACTGTGCAGGGAGGTGGGATAAAGGTGACAGGCAGGGGGAGGGGGAGAGGAGAGATCGTCAAGGGCCTGGAAGAAATGTTAAGCACTTGGGGGCAGGCGGGAGGACGACCGGCAAAGGGAGACTGTATATATGTCTAAACTCAAAATATATGATTGGGGCAATCTGCAGGTGGGAAAAGCAGTTTGCCCAATTTGCTCTGACAGGAGGTTTTGAGTGCAAATTTTAAGGATTTCCATGAAGGGCTGTTGGATCAAGATGGGTCGCCGTGTTAGTCCAGTAACACCTTAAAGACTAACAATATTTGTGGCAGGGTATGAATTTCTGTGAGTCACTGCTCGCTTCTACAGAAAAGAGCAAAAGTCCAGTGGCACATTAAAGACTAACAACATTTGTGGCAGGGTATATGAACTGTCATGAGTCACTGCACACTTCTTCACAAAAGAGCAAAAGTCCAGCGGCACATTAAAGACTAACAACATTTGTGGCAGGGGATGGGTGCGCTTCCGTGAGTCACTGCTCACTTCTTCAGAAAAGAGCACAAGTCTAGTAGCACCTTCAAAATTAACAACACTTGTGGCAGGGTATGTGATCTTCCATGAGTCACGGCTCACTTAAAGTCCAGTAGCACCTTAAAGACTAACAATATTTGTGGCAGGTTTATGAACTTCCGTGAGTCACTGCTCACTTCTTCAGAAAAGAGCAGTAGTCCAGTAGCACCTTAACAACTAACAAAATTTGTGGCAGGGTACGAACTTCCGTGAGTGACTGCTCACTTGTTCAGAAGTGAGCAATGACTCACAAAAGCTTACACCCTGCCACAAATTTCGTTAGTCTTTAAGGTGCTACTGGACTTTTGCTCTTTTCTACTATGTTAAGAGAGCAGTGGCAGTGAAGGAGTCAAATACAGCACTGATGGAAGTGCAGAGAAACAGGGAAGGGGACAAGACGTTAAAAACGATACAAGGTGCTCCCCTCCACTAGAGGCTCCACTTGGCCCCTCTGCCTCTCAGAGCTGCTTCTTGGCTCCCAAACACGACCAAGCTTTTCCCCGAAAACCAGTTTGAGAGAGTAGCTGTGTTGTTCTCCGGTGAAACAGCTAGATTCAAATGTATTAGCACCTTAGAGAACAATAAGATTTGGGGGGTATAAGTGTTTGAGAATCAGCGCTCCCTTCCTCGGATACGTTCGTTGGAACTCATATCTGTCGGTCGCCACGGTGCCACTGGACTCCAATCCAGCTGTTCTGAAAACCAGGAGGATTAAAAATATGCTTTTCAGCAGGGAAAAAAGAGAGAAGAATATGGAAGCAGAAAGACAGGGGTTTGAATCGATATCGGCATCCCATCTCTCACCATGTTGCGGAAGTGTGCACTCAGCGTTCCAGTTGCCTGGTGATATTCCATCACGCAGCAATTGTTCAAGATATCGCCGCTGCTCTCGCTGTCAAAGGAAAGCAACAGCCGTTAGCAGAATATAAGCCACTGTACCATGGGAGACTCAGCACCTTCCTCCCAAACTTCATCAGGTGCAGAACACAGTTCCTTCTAAGCTGCGCTAGGGGGTGCTGGCGCACAACGTTTCAGAGGCCAGCTGAGAGGATTTCTGTTCACCTCACAGCCAAGCTTCCATTGGAAACAACTGAGGATGGGGGCACCTCCTTTTGGGACCCATAGAATTGGACTCCCTGGTCCAATCTTTTTGAAGCTGGGGGGGGGGGGGTTGAGGAGAGGCACCAGCAGCTATGCTGCAAATCTGATGCATCTACCTAAAAAAACAGCCACCCCCCAAAGCCCCAGATACTCTTGAATCGATTCTTCATTATAGTCTATGGGGCCCATTGACTATAATGGTCCCCATAGGCTATAATTGAGATATTTTTTTTGCACGTACCGATTATGCTTTTCAGTATGATTTGTAAATTGATTTGAGTCACAGGGAAAAGTGGGATATAAATATCTGAATAAATTAGTTTGGACAGGTTGATAACATTTAAGCAACTTCCTGTTTGTTAGGTTAGGCAGGGTTCAGACAGTGATTGTTCCACCTCTGTTATACTTGACCTGTTATGCTGGTTCTCGTATTTCACTAAAAAAAGAAGAAGTTGACTGCAGGAGTTTCCCCCAAGTGCTGGTATGTTTTCCAAGGGTCAGTGCAGGATGACAGTCCAAGGCCAGGTATACCAATATAATGGACTGGAGTGGGTAAACCTGTTCTTCAGAGGCCAGATCTACCAATATAGAGGGAAGGGGGTGGGTAGACCTGCTCTCTGGAGGTCAGGTCTACCAATATAGTAGAAAGGGGTAGACAGACCTGTTCTCCAGAGGCCAAGTCTACCAATATAGTGGACTGGGGCGGGTAGACCTGTCCTCTGGAGGCCAGGTCTACCCCTATAGAGGACATTTTTGGTAATGAAATTTGACTTGATTCTGTTTTCTCTTATAATGTTTAAATTATTCTTAAAATTTAGATTAATATTTCCCTCCAGCTTCACTGGAAGGAAAACTCACATGGGTTAGGAGCAACAGGCTGTTAGTAGGAAGGGAGCAGTTTTCAAAGCAAGCTTTGCAAACTGTAGAGACCAAGGGCTGAACTGAACTCCACACCGTGGGGAAAAAAACCTTTCATGCTTGTTTCCTTTAACTCTTACACAAATCACTGAATACACTTTTCTCTACCGGCTCCCATGAGGATATTGCTCCCTTGGTATTAAGTGCTAACTGCTTTCTCCTGCTCCGTTAACAGAATTAGACTGACGGCTTATTTCACAGTTTTGTTCTTCCTTAACGCATGCAATACACAGGGTGGGGGTGGGGGACGAGTAACATACTTGCGAGTGCTCTCATTCTTGAGCAGGGCTTTGGCCTGCTGCTCGCTGATGATGGTGGCCTTCACCTGAGGGGGGTTCATGTGCACATTCAACTTCCCGCCAACCAGCAGCCGCACCGTGGCTGCAAACTTGGTTTGGGTCTTCAGCACCTGGGGAGGCTGCTTCTCAATAATGAAGGTGCTACGGGGGGTGGGGGGGGAGAGAAACAGAAGAAGCTGTGAGCACACACGGAGTTGGAAAAAAACACCCTTGACATAACTAGCTGTTGTCGCTCAGAACTTCCCCGCTCTCTTGTCATGGTTCTGGCAAGAGTGCCAAAATCCACAAAGGACTCCTTCGCATGAGACCGGAAGTGAGGGGCTGTTGCTCTCCAGATGTAACACTACAAATTAGAGTGGTTAAGTGTAGTGGTTAAGAGCGGCGGACTCTAAACTGGTGAACTGGGTTCGATTCCCCACTTCCCTGCTTGAAGCTAGCTGGGTGACCTTGGGCAAGTCACAGCACTCTCAGCCTAAAAATAAGAATAGCTCGCCACCTAGTGGTGCCCAAAAAACCCTACAGCTTCAGCAGCCAAACAGCCCCTTCCAAGATCTCCTCGCTATTCCACAAACAATGCCATATGATAATTAATTAATTGCTACAACATTAGCAGGGGAGCCGCATGTCTGCAAGTACTGTGGCTTGGATCCTGTGAATGAGCTCAGTGCGCGCTAGGTATTCTCTGCCCTGCAGCACTAGCCCTTCTTTCTTGCACAAGATCAGTGGTTTTCAGTGAGCCCTTGTGCAACCAGCAGAGCTGGTAGGAGAAGAAAGCTCCGCAGCAGAGACTATCTAGCCCACGCAGAACTTGTTCCAAAGACCCAAGCCTGTTGTTTCTTTTGAAGGAGACCTTGAATGCAAACACAGACACCCCATATTGGGTCGCAATACCTGATTAAACACTACATGTCATTCTGGCTTAAAGAGAGACCTGGGTTTCCTCGGTCATTACAATCTCTAACAACGCTACAGGAGTGTTAGTGTGGAATTGCCACTATTAATACACTTTTCTGGAAATTTTAACTGGCAGTTCTTAACATATTTCATCAGACTGTACCAGTATCCGTTAATTTTCACTTTTAAAATACCCATTTATCTGTTTGAACCTCTGACCTCCCTCACCATCAAGTATGCATAAATACCAATTCTCTTGATCTAGGGCTGGACTCACATCTGCCCGTTCTACATCAGCTTCCCCCCCCCCCGGGCAATTCGAGATTT
>NW_015167057.1:1117836-1133667 GCF_001447785.1 Gekko japonicus | reverse complement strand
CTGCCCCTTCTGAAACCCCTCCCCCCCCCCCCCGGTCAATTCGAGATTTACACTTGAAAAGCGCATCGTTTTATTCACACCAAGCCTCGAGTCCCCTTCTCCAACCGGCCCCATAAAAAATCCCCCAGTACGATTTTCCATCACCTGTCTGTCTGACCAAGTTGGCTGAGATCCACAGCCGCTCCTACTGAAATACAAGCTGTCACTCTCTAAGGTGCCACTAGATTTTTTTGTTTTGTCAAAATACCTGGCCCGTCCAGGTTTGTAAGTGCGAACTGTAAGCGTGAGATTACATGCTTACAGCCAGAGCTGTATGCTACTGATGTGGTATCTGTTCTCCAATACATTTCGATAAACGTGTCTTTCTGTTCGTGAACAGGTGGGACGGTCTACAAAGTCTGCTGGACCTGAGCAAACGACAGGATGCCTGTCCTCAGTCTCTTCCCAGAAAAGCTAATCTGGCAAGTGCCCCGCCCCCAGACGGTTACCTAGTGACCAGGGCAGAAATGATGTCAGTGATGGTGCTGTTGAGTTCTGCCAGCATCTCCTCAATAGGCCCAGGGATGGGCAGCTGTTGGCACAGGTGTTCGGCACGACGCACTTGCTGCCGGTTCTGGCAGATGATCTCCGCCAGCTTCTCACACCTGGGGAGAGAAGAATCATAGAATCACAGAGTTGGACCATGTAGGCCATCTGGTCCAACCCCCTGCTCAATGCAGGATCGCCCTAGCCTAGAGCATCCCTGACAAGTGTTTGTCCAGCTACTGCTGAAAGACTGCCAGGGAGGGGGAGCTCACTACCTCCCTAGGCAGCTGATTCCACCGTTGCACAACTCTTACTGTAAAAAAGTTTCTCCTAATATCCAGCTGGTACTTTCCCACCCTTAACTTAAACCCATTATCGTGAGTCCTATCCTCTGCGGCCAACAGGAACAGTCAGGAGGCTACGGGGAAAGATGTCCAGTCCAGAAGGCATCTCCCAGGTATGCTCAGGTGGCTGCCAAAACATCCTGACCACATCCTTGCTTTGGATAAAGTATACACATGCACGGTGGTGGTGGAAAGAACAGTCAATCCACAGTTGACTTATGGGGCACTGAAAACACAACAGTGTGGATAACTGCTTCTGGCTGCTCCTGCAATGCAAATCCCCAAAGCAGTGGGGTTTATTTCTTATCTTAAAATCCCTTGCCTCCAAAAATCATCACTGCTGCAATCTTGTCCGGATTTAAGCTTTTTTTAGTGTGGAATTGCCACAATTAACTCATGGACAAGCCAAATGATACTGCTGTTAGATACATTGCGGTATCTTCTGTGTCGTGCTTCCGTCGTTTCAATTTTTTAAACGAAAGAAAACAAAACTGTGGCATCAGGCTGTCCCATGCAACCACTCAAAACGCTACGGAGGTTTCGTTGGGCTCCCATCCCCCTTTATCGCCTCAATTAACTACTTCTGGCTCTTTGGGGCATTCATAAATCTAATGTAAATCACCTGCTCTTGGTTTCTTGGGGACAGAAGGCACTTAAGGATGGGTTTTGCACTTTGTAGTCAGCCCAAAGCTATTAACATTAACAAGGAAATTAGAATCGTTATTTTATAATTATAAAATGGAGATGGGGCTGAATGTTTATTTGTTTGCAGTAGATAAATAGGTACCACTTCGGTGGGAAGATAACAGCGTTCCATGCGCCTCGGCGTTTAGTCATGCCGGCCACATGACCACAGAAATGTCTTCGGACAGTGCTGGCTCTTCGGCTTGGAAACGGAGATGAGCACCGCAACTCTAGAGTCGGATTCGACTGGCTTTCGAGCAAGGGAAACCTTTACCTTGTTTGATTTATTCCCCACCCTCCCCGCCTAGGCAGGCTCCGGCCGGCTTACATAAAATCTTTAAAAACAGGATGAAATCATACAACAATTCTGCAGTGCTATGCATAGTTATTGCATGTCAGATGGCGAACAAACAAATTTCTGGGTATTATCCATAACAGGTGTCAGTCAGTAATAACAATAAGCCGATGGTAGAATTCCAGGGTAAGGCTCTGATTTTAAATTAAGATGTTCTATGTGGCTTCTCCCTTGAATGCCTGGTGGAAGAGCTCAATCTTGCAGGCCCTGTGGAATTGTAATAAACTCCACAGGGCCCTGATGTCCTCGGGGAGAAAAGTGGGAAAATAGAAGAGAGTACGAGCAATGACCCTGGCTGGCTACAGAGCGAAAAATCAGTATTTCAGCCTGTTTATCAATGAGTGCCAAGCAGTGTTCCCTCTAAGCTGAGTTAGTGTGAACTAGCACACAGGTTTTTAGCCTCCAGCTCACAAATTTTTGTCTTAGCGCAGGAAGGATGGCTCCGGAGCAAACTAATTTATGCAGTAGCCAAATCGCTCACTCAGAACTTTAATGCCAGTAGCTCACAAAGTAGGATTTTTGCTCACAAGACTCCACAGCTTAGAGGGAGCATTGCTGGCAAGGGAATCAGCCATCTGGGAGAAAAGAGGGAGTAATCAGGCTGAAAACAGAGGTAAGATATGGGGAGGATCTCTGCAGAAAGAAACTTATTTATGAATAAGGATGTACCAGGAACTGTTCTCTGGGAATGAGAAATAGAAAATAAATTTTGGGGAGCTCTGGAAAAAACCTCTTATTATATACTCCCCTTCGTTTGAAAGGAATGAAATGTGCTAAGATCGTCTATGGTGCAGCGTCTGGCTTCTCTCTCTCTCTCTCTCTCTCTCTCTCTCTCTCTCTCTCTCTCTCTCTCTCTTTTTAGTACTTGGTGTATTCACAACATTGCTCATATAAAATTAACACAGCCATCCTAAGCAGTATTACACCTGTCTAAGCCCATTGACTTCAATGGGCTTTGTATTTCTCCCATGCGATTGAGGCAGCCAAGCAAAGCAAGCTCTCCCTCCTTCCCTCCCTCCCTTTGGGGAGGAGCCTCAGCCAATGGAAGGGAAGAAAGGCTTGCCTTTCTCTCCCGTGTGACTGAGGCAGTCTGGCCAGGAAGCAAGCTCTGGCTCGTTCCCTCCCTCCCCCTGGAAGAGGAAAGGGAAGGGGGAGGGGGAGGAGCCTCAGCCAGTTCAGGGAACATAAGCTTGCCTATCTATCACTCCTGAGTGATTGAGAGAGTCTGGCAAAGCAAGCCACTATGATACAGCAGTAGCAAAACTGGAAGAAGCAGGAGACAGCCAGTTCCACTGCAGGCCTGATAGAAGCTCTCCAGGGGCCTGATCCAGCCCCCAGGCCGCATGTTTGACACCCCTGCTATAAAGCATCTACTTTTTTGAATTACATAAATATGCTAATTAATACAATTGTATAGGCTAACTCAGTTATACATGATGTATTTTCTGTTACAGCAACTAAACAGATTTAGGTCCCCCCCTCCCCCCCAATGCTGTAAACATTTCTGGAAATCTTAATTCTCTTAGTCCTGTGCCCTTTTCCAGGTCTGCTGAAAAGTAGGAAAAGGGATTCTGCAAAAAGGCTGCAATGTGGTAGCGCCCCTAGGTACCAACTGCGCTCGCTCACATCTGCCCTCCAGCTATGGCAGGACACTAAGCAAGCTGCACATTAATGCTGTCTTGCAATAATGCTATAAAAAGAAACGTGATACAGTAAGAGGATCCCTTCGAATTACTTGATATATTAACTGCATGCCACTATAATTGTGTTTTTATTTGATTACCTGATTGCGGTTGCAGTTTATTTTTATGGACAATACTGTAAAGGCCAACGGCTGAATCAACAATCAATGTAACCTGAACCTGAGTTAGCACTGGGATGGCGGGACAGAAAATGACACAGTGACGGATGTTGTTATACTAAGCACAAAACTCGGTGGCCTTATATGCAGACTGCTCGGGACGAGGGCCTGCAGTTCTCCACGGGAAACACCCGAGAAGGCAGAATCCGGCTGGGTTCAGACATTTCCAGCAGGGCAGCCGTGTTGGTCAAGTGAGCTCCAGCTCACAAAAGCCCAATCTGGAGTAAAAGTTGTTAAATCTTTACCACTGCTGCCTCTAAGCTGTGGAGTCTTGTGACCAAAAATTCTACTTTGCGAGCTACTGGCATTAAAGTTGTCAGCAAGCGATTTGGCTACTGCATAAATGAGTTTGCTCTGGAGCCATCCTTCCCGAGCTGAGACAAAAATGTGTGAGCCAGAGGCTAAAAAACTGTGAGCCAGCTCACACTAACTCAGCTTAGAGGGAACACTGGTCCTGACAGTACCCACTGTTTGGCTCAGTTCAAACACGAAGCATGCAGGGCAAGCTGGGAGACCCCCATCCCCTCTTTTGCCCTCAGTGCCCTCTCCCCAACACCACGGCTACCCACCAGGCTTGCAGCCCATCTAAGGGGCCCTCGGGAGGCCCACCATTCCCTGCTAGCTGCTGCCGCCTCTTCCACTGGATCAGCTCGTCATCCAGGATGATCGTCTGCTGTTTGCGGAGCAGGGCCAGGGTCTGTTGGTGCTTTTCAGCCAGCTCCTGAAGGAGGAGGACAAGATTGGGAGACAGAGGGAAAGGGCATAAGAACATAAGAAAACCCTTGCTGATCAGACCAGCGTTCCATCTAGTCCAGCCTCCTGTCTCACACAGTGGCCAACCAGTTCCTCTGGACAGCCAACAACAGGGCATAGAGGCTGAGGCCTTCCCCTAATAAGAACATAAGAAGAGCCCTGCTGGATCAGACCAGCGGTCCGTCCAGTCCAGCCCCCTGTCTCACACAGTGGCCAACCAGTTCCTCTGGACAGCCAACAACAGGGCATAGAGGCTGAGGCCTTCCCCTAATAAGAACATAAGAAGAGCCCTGCTGGATCAGACCAGCGGTCCGTCCAGTCCAGCCCCCTGTCTCACACAGTGGCCAACCAGTTCCTCTGGACAGCCAACAACAGGGCACAGAGGCCGAGGCCTTCCCCTGATCTTGCCTCACCTGGCTCTTGGATTCAGAGGCTTAATGCCTTTGAATGTGGAGGTTCCCCTCAGTCACCGTGGCTCCTGGCCACCGATAAACATATCCGCCACGAATCTCTCTAATCCCCTTTTGAATTTGTTTACTCCTGTGGCCCTCACTACATCCCCCGGCAGCAATTCCACATTTTAATCACCCTCTGTGTAAAGTACTATTTCTTTTAGTCCATCCTGAACCTACTGCCCATCAGCGTCAGTGGATGCCCTCAAGTTCTAGTATTTGGATGGGGGGGGGAGTTCTCTTGGTCAACTCTCTCCACCCCATCCATAGTTTTGTAAATCTCTATCACGCCCCCCCTCCCAGTTGTCTTTTTTCTAAATGGAAAAGTCCCAGACTGTTCAGCCTTTCCTCATAGGGAAGGTGCTCTAACCTCCTAATCATCTCGGTTGCCCTGTCCCTCTGTGCTTTTTTCAGCTCACAGCACAAGGCTAAATGGGGAGAAGGAAAAGGGAACAAGGAGCTGGGTAAAGCAGTGCTCACCACGCGATACTGCTGTAGTGTCTGGGCCTCGCGGTGCAACCATGCCTCCAACGATGCCTTCTTCTGCTGCAAATTGGGCTCACGGGCCATGCGCTCCTGGGGGCTCAGCTGGGAGAGCTGAGTAAACTGGGCTGGGAGGGGGAAGGCGAAAGAATCAAGCTTCACCTCAGTCACCTCTTACACCCAATAAAAATCATTATCATCATATGGCAGGGAGTGTAACACAGCCAGGAGATCCTAAGATTGTCTGGCAGCCAGATGTTCTAGCTCTTTTAGAAATATGCACCACTAGGTGGCGAGCTAGTCTTGTGGGGGGGGGTTATGGCAAGAGACGTTTCAGAGGTGATTTGCCATCGCCTGACTCTGCATCACGGTATTCCTTGGAGGTCGCCCGTTCAAATACTAGCTAGGGGCGACCCCACTTTACTTCCGAGATCTGACGAGATCGGGCTAGCCTGGGCTATCCAGATCAGGGATACACCCAGTTATGTCAGAAGGAGATGCCTTCTTATCCACCCTTCAGCGGCTCATCAGAACCCTGGAAGAGACCAGGGTAACAAAGGACAGAGCACGTTCAGAAAATCCGCCTGCCCCCTCTCCAGACCTTCTGGAGGCCAGTTCACAATGTTGACGATTAAACAAAACCCCTCAGGACAATAAAACAAAGAAGAAGAAGAGGAGGAGGAGGAGGAGACTGGATTTATACCCTGCCCTTCACTCGGAGTCTCAAAGTGGCTTACAAACTCCTTTCCCTTCCCCTCCCCACAACAGACACCCTGTGAGGTAGGTGGGGCTGCGTGAGCTCTTTCCAGGACAGCTCTGATAGAACTATGGCTTGCCCAAGGTCATGCAGCCAGGTGCAAGTGGAGGAGTGGGGAATCAAACCCGGTTCTCCCAGATTAGAGTCCGCACACTCAACCACGACACCAATAGTAAATAAAAGCAGATCCATAAAAACAATCCCAGCCAGTTAAAATAAAAGCCGTCAAGGAACGTAAATAAAAACAGTCTAAAACGATACTGAAAAGATCGTCCTCAGGGTAGGATCAGACCATGGAAACCACCAAAGAGAAACCCGTTCGTCAAAAGCCTGGGTAAAATAAGAAACATTTTGGCCTGGCACCTAAAAGAACACAAAGTAGGTGCAGGTGACCCTTTGGAGGAGGAGAGCACTCCAAGAGCGACCCCATGAAGTTCCGTCTCATGTGGGTTTTCCAAGCAAGAGATAAGCAGAGGTGGTTGGCCATCATCTTCCTGGGCACAGCGGCCCTGGTCTTCCTCGGTGGGCTTTCATCCGGGTACCAATCCCGCTTAGCTCCTGAGCTCCGAGGAGATCCAGCAAGTCCGGGCTACTAGGGCTACTACAGGAGAGATGCTGACGTGGGGGGAAAACCCCCTGCTTCTGGTCACCACCCGCCTCCCTTCAACAGGTGGAGGGACAGAGAGCCAGGATTGTAGAAGGGGATCTCAGCTGGTGGGTTGGACAATGCGGGAGAAGGAAGGCTGCGTACTGTTACCCCGCACCTCTCCCCTCCTACCCCAACACGCACCTTGTAGGCGAAGGCTCTCTTGGTACTGGATAATGAAGAATTCCTGCGTCTGCTGAAGCTTTTTCAGCTGGTTCTCGGTATCCTGTGTGACCAAGCGCAGCTCCTCAAAGGTCTGGTTGATCTGCAGGTGCTTCTGGGAGAGGGCGTCGGCCGGACTGCTAACTTGGGAGGGGCTCTGAGGAAATGGGCAGGAAGGAGGAGGAGGAGATTGGATTTATACCCTGCCCTTCACTACCAGAAGGCTTACAATCAATGCTACCTCTAAGCTGTGGAGACTTGCGAGCAAAAATGCTACTTGGTGAGCTATTGGCATTAAAGTTGTGAGCAGGCGATTTGGCTTATGCATACCGCATACTGGAGCCATCCTTCCTGAGCTAAGACGAAAATGTGTGAGCCGCAGGCTAAAAAACTGTGAGCCTAGCTCACACTAACTCAGCTTAGAGGGAACACGGCTTACCATCTCCTTTCCCTTCCCCTCCCCACAACAGACACTGTGTGAGTCAGGTGGGGCTGAGACAGCTTTCAAGGACTGCTTGTGAGAGAACAGCTCTGAGAGAACTAGTGACTGACCCAAGGTCACACCAGCAGCTGCACGTGGAGGAGCAGGGAATCAAACCCGGTTCTCCCGGATTAGAGTCCGCTGCTCTTAACCGCTACACCAGAGGGAGACACACAAGAGATAACTGCCCAGTAGCCACCTCCTGGCCCACATGGGTCTTATAGAAGGTAGAAAAAAATGTCATGTAGACCCCCCCTTCTCAACGGATACTCCACACTCACATCTGTGGCCTCTCGCACCAGGCGCTGCTCGTGGTAGAGGATATGTCGGATGCAGCGTACCAGCTCCATAGGGCAACGTTCGTACATGTTCTGCACAGAAAGGAAGAATGAAGGACCCGCGGCTTCGGGACAGGGGAAGTGGGGAGCAGCAGCCCTCATGAAGAACCACCTGCACGACATCCGTCCGCCGTCCCCCAAATCTCCACTCCCCTCGCCCCCTCCCCGCTGCCGCCACCTACCTGCAATTGCGTGGCATAGTGGCCCAGCTTGATCTTCAGAAGGAAGCCATCTTCGCCCACCTGGTGGTCCGCCTTCT
This sequence comes from Gekko japonicus, assembly GCF_001447785.1. Lineage (NCBI taxonomy): Eukaryota > Metazoa > Chordata > Lepidosauria > Squamata > Gekkonidae > Gekko > Gekko japonicus. The sequence continues at coordinate 1,125,567 of NW_015167057.1, read as the reverse complement.
TCTGCAACTCCTGGATCAGCCCCTCCAGCAGCTGTGTGGCTTTGGCACCCTCCTGGGGATTGTCCATGTCGATGGAGTCCCTGCCAGTGGAGGGCACAGAGCGAGTGCGCATGTGTGAGTTCCCACTCCTGCCTGTCTGTGTGCCCCTATCCCAAAAGGAGAAGGCGGGGCAGCAAGCTTTGCCGCCTCTCGGACTTTCAAGTAACAGTCAGAGTCCCTGGAGCCCCCTGGGACAAATGCAACCACTCACAGGCGGGCACCAGAAGTTCACCCTTTATCACTGACAGGGAGGGCAACTGGGGTTGCATAAAGATGTCACACTGGATGTTTCAAGAACTCCATGAAATTAATGAGGAATAAAAGGAAGGACTTCTTCACCCAGAGAGTAGTTAACAGGTGGAATTTGCTGCCGTAGGAAGCGGTGGCGGCTACAAGCACGGACAGTTTCAAGGGGGGAACTGGTTAAACATCTGGAGCAGAGGTCCATCAGTGGCTATTAGCCACCAAGGTATAGATGGAACACTCTGTCTGGGGGCAGTGATGCTCTGTATTCTCACACAGGGGGCGTTTGGAGATGATCCGAACGTTTGATTCTTATTGGAAGAGGCAGCTGGCTGTTGGGAGAGTTCAGAGGTAGAGGCTCTTTTCCATGGGCCCTTAGAGCTCAAGATGCTGACTAGAGGAGAAAACAATATTCTCAAAGAAGGAATGCTATCCCAACATTGCCAAAAACAAAAAGGGAAGTTGCTTAAGAATGTAAGCACAGCCCTACTGGATCAAACCAGTGGTCCATCTAGTCCAGCATCACATGTTACACAGCGGCCAACCAGTTACTCTGGAGGACCAACAGCAGGGCATGGAGTCTGAGGCCTTCCTCGATAAGAACATAAGAAGAGCCCTGCTGGATCAGACCAGTGGTCCATCTAGCCCAGCCTCCTGTCTCACACAGTGGCCAACCAGTTTCTCTGGACGGCCAACAACAGGGCAGAGAGGCCGAGGCCTTCCCGTGATGCTGCCTCTTGGCACTGACATTCCAGGAACTAAAGGAGGCACTGATAATAGTCTCCAGCAACCAAAAGGCACAACTGTAGGAAGTTCCAGTAGCAACAAGGTGGGTACTGAAAGGATTACGAGCAAGCCCTCAAAACACCTGGGTCAGATCAGGGACAACTTGGAAAGTACAGCAAGCAGGCAGACACCTTGCCTAGAAAACAAAGGCAGCTTGGGAGTGGGGGAGACGCGGAACGAAGTAGCATTCACTACCCTCCGTATGACCTCCGTCTCACCCTAACCTGTGACAAGACTGAAGGTAGCCTTGGACACCCAAACCTCAAGGCTCACCTACCATGGTTGGCTCTCGATCCACTGTGAAAGGTAATGGCGGACCTCAATGGGGAAGTGCTGTCCATAAAGGGCTTGCATCTGCCGCAGGGCATCTCCCTGCAGCTGCTGCGCTTGGATCCACACCGCCATGGCTCAGGACCTGCCCAGAGACAAAGAGAGGCTCGTTAGAAGGATTCCGTCTGCATGCACGCACATCCCCAGCCTGTGCCTTCACCAGAGACACCCCGGCTTTCAGCGGAGGAAGAGAATCCCACTTGAGTAAAACCTGACATATTTAAGAAGGAGGAAAGAGATTGGATTTATACCCCACCCTTCACTACCCAAAGGAGTCTCAGAGTGGCTTACAATCTCCTTTCCCTTCCCTGCCCCATAACAGACACATTGTGAGGTAGTGGGGCTGAGAGAGCCCTTTCGAGGACTGCCCTTGAGAGAACAGCTCTGACAAAACTATGCCTTGCCCAAGGTCATCCAGCAACTGCAAGTGGAGGACTGGGGAATCAAACCCGGTTCTCCCAGATTACAGTCCGCGCTTTTAACCACTACACCAAACTGGCTCTTATTTATATGGCGCCTTCCCAATATAACTTCCCTGACAGAGCACAAGGGAAGACACTTAGAGGCATCTGGATTGCTTTAGCTACAGCGCATTATTTTTTTACTCCTGCGCGTTTTGATGCCTTCCCTTCTTACTGCAAGGAAGGTATCTCCGTTGACTTATCCATCAAAGATGCTGTTTATGTGCAGATAAAGAAGTTGAAACAATCACACGCATTCTTTTACACTGTAAACTCTATGGTAGAGAGAGACACCAGCTACTTTTTCCTTTACTTGCCCAATTTAAACCCTTGGACAATTACTTGAAATCTGCAGATACTATGCCGCTGAAATATTATTGGAAGACACCAAGAAGTCGGTAACTCTGGTAGTAGCAACATATTGTTTTTTAGTAATAAATAAGCAAAAGTTTTTAACAGAAAGCACAGGCTGAGGAGAATTTTAGACAAGACTTAGAATTTGGGAAATAGAATTACGGTTTTAATAGGAGGTTGTGGCTTGTACTATAATTGTACTATTGTCTGTGAGTGTTTGTGACTGTCTGTGATTGCACTATTTTACTGCGCTGCTGGTCAATTGGCCGTAATAATAAATTTGATTTGATTTTTGATTTTTATTCCTGCCTTTCTTCTCCACGTGCCTTGCCAAAAGAGAGAGAGAGAGAGAGAGAGAGAGAGAGAGAGAGAGAGAGAGAGAGGAAGGAATGAAGGGGTGGGGTGAATATGGGGCTCGGGTGTTACATCTTCCCAGTTAGAAACACAAAAATACGGACTATCAGGAAGAAGTCATTGCTCTGTCTCCCCACCCCAAAACGGGAATTATAAATGACTTGTTTTCCTCTCGGTCCAAACTGGCAGTGTGTGGCTCCGCCTGGCAGGCCAGTGGCCTCGAGGTGGAACTAAAAGCCAGAAGCCACTCGAGTTCTGCAGAAAATGACTTGTTCCTTACTTCTGACGGCCCCTCGCCCCCAAATTCTCCCCCCCCCCGGAGACTCAGAGAAGAAAGCATGAACTCTGAAATCCTGACAGTGGGCAGGAGTACCTATACTTCCCAACCGTCTATCCTGTCCAGCACTGAAGCTTGCTGTACTACACAGTGCAAAGTACTCCTCCAGCCCAAAGAGCAGGGGGCAGTTCTGCCTGATGGGGAACAGGCCCCGTGGCTGCTCACAAGGGTAAAGAAGAATGCTGCAGACCCTCAAGTGCATTTACTATTGCGCATGTTCCTGTGCCGAGTCCTGGGAATGGACCTCTCCAGGCCAGAAAGGTGTTCAGAAAAGTGTGAAGGTTTACCCATCAAAAGCGTTGCCGAGAAAATCCTTCCGTCATTAAAAGCGAGGGGGAAGAGAAAGTGGAAGTTATGGCTGCACCAGATCCATTCCCTACCCACACACACACACACACACACTTATGCAAAAAGTGACTTAGGTGAATTTTAGAAGCTTAAGTCAACTGTTGTAAACCCATTGCAGCACGGCATAATCCTTTCCATTCAGAACAATTCTCCCTTGAGAAATCTGCCTTTGCCTTACTTTACTAGAGTTTTTATCTTTAGCGCCTGAAGCTAGAATGTCTGACCTCTCTCATCACCCATCAAGAACAGCAACAACACGCCCTGACCTGAGTAGCCCAGGCAAGCCTGATCTCATCACCTCCCAGAAGCTGAGCAGGGTCTGCTCTGGCTAGTACTTGGAAGGGAGACCTCCTTGGAATACAAAAAGGCTGCATTCAGACACCTCTCCGAATATCCTCCAGGCCCCCAGTAGGGGTCAGTCACCAGAGGTCGCCGTGACTTCCAGGTGCACACACACACTCACACACACACATATAAACAAAAATACCCAAAAAAAATAATCCCCCCCCAAAAAAGCACAGCAACAACATGAACCGTTCAAGCCTGTACTATACAGAGCGAGGACACCTGATGGACGAGATCAGGCTTCTTTCTGCTCAAATCCACACCCCGTTCAGTAATGTTCTGCGCTAAAAATGACAAAACGTTGTTTTCTTTCTTTCGCTGCCTTTGAGGAAGTTAGTTCTGACTCATAATGGTTTGCACTGGAATAAATGCTGTTACTCTTTAAGGTGCCACTGGACTCCTTTGCTGTTCTGCTATGACAGACGTAAGACAGTTTACACCCCTCTGGAACCGAAACCAGACCAAGCCTGCTTTAAGCAGTGGCCTCGGTTTAGAAGGTTCTTCTAGATTGATGAGGGCTGACTGGAGCTCTTCAGTGGGGGGGGGGGACGACACAAGTTCACGTATACTCTGTTTATTACCGCTGCAAATATTCCAGGAGAAGCTCCAAGGCCAAACACAAATAAAGTTCAAGAACTGGTAATCTACATCCGTTTTGATCTCCCCAAACCTCCATCAAGGGCAGTGATAAGCTGGAAGACCTGGCATGAGTCAGTTTTCTATTTTTAATGCAAACACACACACAAGTAGTATTTTTTTTAACCAAAGGGCGCCCCCCCCCCAATTAAGTTCTACAATTCAAGCGCTGGCTTGATGATGCCTCCTAGTGGATGGAATCTGAAATACTTGGGGTGGAAGATGCCATCGTGTTACAGGGTAGAAGGTGCCACCAAGTCACAGCCAGTGTTCCCTCTAAGCTGAGTTATTGTGAGCTAAGCTCACAGCTTTTTAGCATCTGGCTCACACATTTTTTTATCTTAGCTCGGGAAGGAGGGCTCCAGAGCAAACTCATTTATGCAGTAGCGAAATTGCTCACTCACGACTTTTACGCCAGTTGCTCACAAAGTAGAATTTTCGCTCACAAGACTCCACAGCTTAGAGGGAGCATTGCCCACTTATGGTGACCCCTTATGGGGTTTTTGAGGCAAGAGATGAGCAGAGGTGGTTCGCCTGCCTCTGCATAGCAACCCTGGACCTCCTGGGTGGGTGGTCTCCCCTCCAAGCACTCACCCAGGGCCGACCCTGCTTAGCTTCTGAGATCTGACAAGACCAGGCTAGCCTGGGCCATCCAGGTCAGGGGACGGCATTACACAACCGCAAAGAAAAGTTGTAAGAGTTAAGGTACCTTACTTTTCCAGTGGAGGAGGAGGAGGAGGAGGAGATTGGATTTATACCCTGCCCTTCACTACCCAAAGGAGTCTCATAGCGGCTTATAAATTCCCTTCCCTCCCCCTTCCCACAACAGACTGCCTGTGAGGTAGGTGGGGCTGAGAGAGCTCTGATAGAAACTGCTCTTTTTCAAGAGCAGCTGTGCCAGAACTATGGCTTGCCCAAGGTCATCCAGCAGCTGCGAGTGGAGGAGTGGGGAATCAAACCCGGTTCTCCCAGATTAGAGTCTGCACACTTAACCACTACACCAAACTGGTCTACCATTACCACAGCATGGAACTTCTATTCCTTATATAATGAGGTCTTGCAAAATTATATAACCTGGCCACATTTGGGGGGGAGGGGGGAATCCAATGAAAAATGACTGCATTAGTTGAGAAATTTTGCTGTGAACTGCTGGGTTGCCATTGCATCCATTTTTTCTGCTCTTCCGGATCTTTCCTTCCATTTCTCCTCCTGCCAATTTAGTAAAGGTAAAGGTTTCCCTTGCTCGAAAGCCAGTCGAATCCGACTCTAGGGTTGCGGTGCTCATCTCCGTTTCAAAGCCGAAGAGCCAGCGCTGTCCGAAGACGTTTCCGTGGTCATGTGGCCGGCATGACTAAACACCAAAGCGCACGGAACGCTGTTACCTTCCCACCAAAGCGGTACCTATTTATCTACTTGCAATTTCTTGCTTTCGAACTGCTAGGTTGGCAGGAGCTGGACGGGAGCTCACTCTGTCTTGCAGCACCCGGGTCTTGAACTGCTGAGCTCAATTTAGACTGCATTAAATATTCGAAAAAATATCCCAGGAGCCTTCCCCCTCCCCATGTCCGGTAAAAAAAATCTGTTGCGTATTTCTAAAGTTATGAGAATTTCAAAACCCGGTGTTTCAGTGGAAAATCATCTACTGGCAGATTGTGCAATACCGATCACTCAGGGTTTCCGAGGTCAGACTTGTGAATGAGCAGAGATGGCAAACGTCTGCTGGACCCTACCATGATGGAGTCTCCTCTCAACAGTAAAATGACCGTTACCAGATTGAGCAGCCTTGCAGAAGATCATAAGAGGGATGGGAAAGGCTGTGGTTTATTTGTGCTTACTGTTGCATGTGTGTAAGAGAGAAAGACACGGCTGATAGTGCATGTGTGGTAGCATGCGTGTGTTATATGTCTATGGAGGAGAGAGGCAAAATACTGCTGCACTGTATGGATGTTCTTATGTATTACAGGGTAGCACAGCTGGTTAATCAAGATAGCTTGATCTTGTTCAGGTCTTGGAAGCTAAGCAGGGCTGGCTTCGGTTAGTATTTGGAGGGGAGACCACCAAGGCACTCCAGGGTTACTCTGAAGGAAAGCAGATAGGAAACTTTTTTTTTTTAAGTTTGCAACCCAGGTGGATCATCTTTGGGTATCCGGGTCAACCTCTTCATCTGTAAAGCGGGAAGATCAGTGTCCCCTCTAAGCTGAGTTAGCGTGAGCTAGTTCACAGTTTTTTAGCCTCCAGCTCACACATTTTTGTCTTAGCTCGGGAAGTATGGCTCCAGAACAAACTCATTTATGCAGTAGCCAAATCGCTCGCTCACAGCTTTAATGCCGGTAGCTCACAAAGTAGAACACAGCTTAGAGGGAGGATTGGTGGAGATGTCTGTTTTTGAAATGAAACTGCACCCTGAGGGGCAAGAAAACCTAAACCCCATCCACTGCCTCCAGGGCAGGGAACATCTGGCTAGACTTGAATACTGGAAGTAAGCTGAAACGAAATCCAAACACTTCCAAATTCCCCAGAGTGGACTCAGGCACCACAAAGTGCAGCATCTAACCAAATAAAGCACATAATTTAAACACTAGGTATGCAATACAGGGCACCCACCGACATCTTTTCTGGTGCCCGCGGATTGTTTTTAGGAAGTGGGTTGGGCTAGGCGGGGCTTTTGCCGAGCAAGTCTTCTGATTGGCCACTGGAGGTTTGATTGGTTGAGCAGATGTCTTTCAAAATGCTGTTTCGGCAGCAGCTGCCACCCCAGCACAAGGATCCTACACTGTTAATGAAGTTCAGAGGTGGCCATCGTTTTGTGGCTGGCTCCAGCGGCAGCCATTTTGTTGCTACGCCCACCACACTCGGTCAGAATTCAAAGTGTTCCCACAGGCTCAAAAAGTTTGGGGATCCCTGCTGTACACAGTCTCAAATACTGCCTAGCCGCCACGAACCCACACTTTACCTACATCTTTCGGATTCAAATCTCTTTTGTCTGCAGGCCTGGGGCAACAAGGAGGCTGAGGCCTGTGGTGGGTCAGTCTAAACCTCTTGGCCCTCAGTTTGTGGCCTTGTCCAAGCAGCTGCCTTGGGGCTCCAGGACCGGACTGGGGCAGGGCTTAATGTACTTGTTTGCTTAAGCTCTATTTTGGTTATTTAAATTGCCACACTGCATTGATCAACAGGAGCAAAACATATGCAGAATTTTTTTAAAAAACTTGATGCAATAAAGGGACACACAAGTGATGAGAATGCAGAAAAGCCCGGAGAGCATCTATATATCTAATACTGAAGTCGCCCCCTGGTGTGCGGATACCTAAATCCGCGCACCGGGGTCAGCTGGGGGGGAGGGAGAGTTTTGTGCACACGTGGGGTGGGCCCCAGGTGTGCACAAAAATCTAACCCCCCAAAAAATATCAGGGGGATATTTAAATCCCCCCGAAACTGACAGAGCGTTTCCTGCGCATGCGCAGGAAATGCTCTGCAGCCAGGCTCGCTGCCGCCGCCGCT